>NC_134363.1:31266528-31322319 GCF_048569485.1 Anomaloglossus baeobatrachus | reverse complement strand
GGGACTATTACTATATAGAGCACAGAGTGGTGACTATTACTATATAGAGACACAGAGTGGTGACTATTACTATATAGAGACACAGAGTGGGACTATTACTATATAGAGGCACAGTGTGGGGACTATTACTATATAGAGGCCGAGGGGACTATACGATATAGAGACACAGAGTGGTGACTATTACTATATAGAGGCACAGAGTGGTGACTATTACTATATAGAGACACAGAGTGGGGACTATTACTATATAGAGGCACAGAGTGGGGACTATACTATATAGAGACACAGAGTGGTGACTATTACTATATAGAGACACAGAGTGGTGACTATTACTATATAGAGACACAGAGTGGGGACTATTACTATATAGAGGCACAGAGTGGGGACTATTACTATATAGAGACACAGAGTGGGGACTATTACTATATAGAGGCACAGAGTGGGACTATTACTATATAGAGACACAGAGTGGGGACTATTACTATATAGAGGACACAGAGTGGGGACTATTACTATATAGAGACACAGAGTGGGGACTATTACTATATAGAGACACAGAGTGGGGACTATTACTATATAGAGGCACAGAGTGGGACTATTACTATATAGAGGCACAGAGTGGGGACTATTACTATATAGAGGACACAGAGTGTGGGACTATTACTATATAGAGACACAGAGTGGGGACTATTACTATATAGAGGCACAGAGTGGTGACTATTACTATATAGAGGCACAGAGTGGGGACTATTACTATATAGAGGCACAGAGTGGTGACTATTACTATATAGAGCCACAGAGTGGGGACTATTACTATATAGAGACACAGAGTGGGGACTATTACTATATAGAGGCACAGAGTGGTGACTATTACTATATAGAGGCACAGAGTGGTGACTATTACTATATAGAGGCACAGAGTGGGGACTATTACTATATAGAGACACAGAGTGGGGACTATTACTATATAGAGGCACAGAGTGGTGACTATTACTATATAGAGGCACAGAGTGGGGACTATTACTATATAGAGGCACAGAGTGGGGACTATTACTATATAGAGGCCCAGAGTGGTGACTATTACCTATATAGAGGCACAGAGTGGGGACTATTACTATATAGAGACACAGAGTGGGGACTATTACTATATAGAGGCACAGAGTGGGGACTATTACTATATAGAGGCACCAGAGTGGGGACTATTACTATATAGAGGCCCAGAGTGGTGACTATTACTAGTATAGAGGCACAGAGTGGGGACTATTACTATATAGAGACACAGAGTGGGGACTATTACTATATAGAGCACAGAGTGGTGACTATTACTATATAGAGGCACAGAGTGGGGACTATTACTATATAGAGACACAGAGTGGTGACTATTACTATATAGAGGCACAGAGTGGGACTTACTATAGAGGCACAGAGTGGGGACTATTACTATATAGAGGCACAGAGTGGGGACTATTACTATATAGAGGCCCAGAGTGGTGACTATTACTATATAGAGGCACAGAGTGGGGACTATACTATATAGAGGCACAGAGTGGTGACTATTACTATATAGAGGCCACAGAGTGGTGACTATTACTATATAGAGGCACAGAGTGGGGACTATTACTATATAGAGGCACAGAGTGGTGACTATTACTATATAGAGGCACAGAGTGGTGACTATTACTATATAGAGGCACAGAGTGGGACTATTACTATATAGAGGCACAGAGTGGTGACTATTACTATATAGAGACACAGAGTGGTGACTATTACTATATAGAGACACAGAGTGGGGACTATTAATATATAGAGACACAGAGTGGGACTATTACTATATAGAGGCACAGAGTGGTGACTATTACTATATAGAGGCACAGAGTGGGGACTATTACTATATAGAGACAGAGTGGGGACTCTTACTATATAGAGGCACAGAGTGGGGACTATTACTATATAGAGACACAGAGTGGTGACTATTACTATATAGAGCACAGAGTGGTGACTATTACTATATAGAGACACAGAGTGGGGACTATTACTATATAGAGGCACAGAGTGGGGACTATTACTATATAGAGACACAGAGTGGGGACTATTACTATATAGAGGCACAGAGTGGGGACTATTACTATATAGAGACACAGAGTGGGGACTATTACTATATAGAGGCACAGAGTGGGGACTATTACTATATAGAGGCACAGAGTGGGACTATTACTATATAGAGGCACAGAGTGGGGACTATTACTATATAGAGGCACAGAGTGGTGACTATTACTATATAGAGGCACAGAGTGGGGACTATTACTATATAGAGGACACAGAGTGGTGACTATTACTATATAGAGGCACAGAGTGGGGACTATTACTATATAGAGGCACAGAGTGGGGACTATTACTATATAGAGGCACAGAGTGGGACTATTACTATAGAGCCAGAGTGGTGACTATTACTATATAGAGACACAGAGTGGGGACTATTACTATATAGAGGCACAGAGTGGGGACTATTACTATATAGAGGCCCAGAGTGGACTATTCTATATAGAGCACAGAGTGGTGACTATTACTATATAGAGACACAGAGTGGGGACTATTATTATATAGAGACACAGAGTGGGACTATTACTATATAGAGACACAGAGTGGTGACTATTACTATAGAGAGGCACAGAGTGGGGACTATTACTATATAGAGGCCCAGAGTGGTGACTATTACTATATAGAGACACAGAGTGGTGACTATTACTATATAGAGGCACAGAGTGGTGACTATTACTATATAGAGACACAGAGTGGGACTATTATTATATAGAGACACAGAGTGGGACTATTATATATAGAGACACAGAGTGGGGACTATTACTATATAGAGGCACAGAGTGGGGACTATTACTATATAGAGGCACAGAGTGGGGACTATTACTATATAGAGGCACAGAGTGGTGACTATTACTATATAGAGGCACAGAGTGGTGACTATTACTATATAGAGACACAGAGTGTGACTATTACTATATAGAGCACAGAGTGGTGACTATTACTATATAGAGGCACAGAGTGGTGACTATTACTATATAGAGGCACAGAGTGGGGACTATTACTATATAGAGGCACAGAGTGGGGACTATTACTATATAGAGGCCCAGAGTGGTGACTATTACTATATAGAGCACAGAGTGGGGACTATTACTGATATAGAGGCACAGAGTGGTGACTATTACTATATAGAGGCACAGAGTGGGACTATTACTATATAGAGACAACAGAGTGGGGACTATTACTATATAGAGACACAGAGTGGGGACTATTACTATATAGAGGCACATAGTGGTGACTATTACTATATAGAGGCACAGAGTGGGGACTATTACTATATAGAGACACAGAGTGGGGACTATTACTATATAGAGGCACAGAGTGGGACTATTACTATATAGAGGCACAGAGTGGTGACTATTACTATATAGAGGCACAGAGTGGGGACTATTACTATATAGAGACACAGAGTGGGGACTATTACTATATAGAGGCACAGAGTGGGGACTATTACTATATAGAGGCACAGAGTGGGGACTATTACTATATAGAGACACAGAGTGGGGACTATTACTATATAGAGGCACAGAGTGGGGACTATTACTATATAGAGGCACAGAGTGGTGACTATTACTATATAGAGACACAGAGTGGTGACTATTACTATATAGAGACACAGAGTGGTGACTATTACTATATAGAGGCACAGAGTGGTGACTATTACTATATAGAGACACAGAGTGGTGACTATTACTATATAGAGACACAGAGTGGGGACTATTATTATAGAGACACAGAGTGGGGACTATTACTATATAGAGACACAGAGTGGGGACTATTACTATATAGAGACACAGAGTGGGGACTATTACTATATAGAGGCACAGAGTGGGGACTATTACTATATAGAGGACACAGAGTGGTGACTATTACTATATAGAGACACAGAGTGGTGACTATTACTATATAGAGGCACAGAGTGGTGACTATTACTATATAGAGCACAGAGTGGGGACTATTACTATATAGAGACACAGAGTGGGGACTATTACTATATAGAGACACAGAGTGGTGACTATTACTATATAGAGGCACAGAGTGGGGACTATTACTATATAGAGGCACAGAGTGGTGACTATTACTATATAGAGACACAGAGTGGTGACTATTACTATATAGAGGCCCAGAGTGGGGACTATTACTATATAGAGGCACAGTGTGGGGACTATTACTATATAGAGACACAGAGTGGGGACTATTACTATATAGAGACACAGAGTGGTGACTATTACTATATAGAGACACAGAGTGGTGACTATTACTATATAGAGACACAGAGTGGGGACTATTACTATATAGAGGCACAGTGTGGGGACTATTACTATATAGAGGCCCAGAGTGGTGACTATTACTATATAGAGACACAGAGTGGTGACTATTACTATATAGAGGCACAGAGTGGTGACTATTATTATATAGAGACACAGAGTGGGGACTATTACTATATAGAGACACAGAGTGGGGACTATTACTATATAGAGACACAGAGTGGGGACTATTACTATATAGAGGCACAGAGTGGGGACTATTACTATATAGAGGCACAGAGTGGGGACTATTATTATATAGAGACACAGAGTGGGGACTATTACTATATAGAGACACAGAGTGGGGACTATTACTATATAGAGGCACAGAGTGGGGACTATTACTATATAGAGGCACAGAGTGGGGACTATTACTATATAGAGGCACAGAGTGGTGACTATTACTATATAGAGGCACAGAGTGGTGACTATTACTATATAGAGGCACAGAGTGGGGACTATTACTATATAGAGGCACAGAGTGGTGACTATTACTATATAGAGGCACAGAGTGGTGACTATTACTATATAGAGACACAGAGTGGGGACTATTACTATATAGAGGCACAGAGTGGTGACTATTACTATATAGAGGCACAGAGTGGTGACTATTACTATATAGAGGCACAGAGTGGGGACTATTACTATATAGAGGCACAGAGTGGTGACTATTACTATATAGAGGCACAGAGTGGTGACTATTACTATATAGAGGCACAGAGTGGTGACTATTACTATATAGAGGCACAGAGAGTGGTGACTATTACTATATAGAGGCACAGAGTGGGGACTATTACTATATAGAGACACAGAGTGGGGACTATTACTATATAGAGGCACAGAGTGGTGACTATTACTATATAGAGGCACAGAGTGGGGACTATTACTATATAGAGGCACAGAGTGGTGACTATTACTATATAGAGGCACAGAGTGGGACTATTACTATATAGAGACACAGAGTGGTGACTATTACTATATAGAGGCCCAGAGTGGTGACTATTACTATATAGAGGCACAGAGTGGGGACTATTACTATATAGAGACACAGAGTGGTGACTATTACTATATAGAGGCACAGAGTGGGGACTATTACTATATAGAGGAACAGAGTGGGGACTATTACTATATAGAGGCACAGAGTGGTGACTATTACTATATAGAGGCACAGAGTGGGGACTATTACTATATAGAGACACAGAGTGGGGACTATTACTATATAGAGGCACAGAGTGGTGACTATTACTATATAGAGGCACAGAGTGGGGACTATTACTATATAGAGGCCCAGAGTGGTGACTATTACTATATAGAGGCACAGAGTGGGGACTATTACTATATAGAGACACAGAGTGGTGACTATTACTATATAGAGGCACAGAGTGGGGACTATTACTATATAGAGGCACAGAGTGGGGACTATTACTATATAGAGGCACAGAGTGGGACTATTACTATATAGAGGCACAGAGTGGGGACTATTACTATATAGAGGCCCAGAGTGGTGACTATTACTATATAGAGGCACAGAGTGGGGACTATTACTATATAGAGACACAGAGTGGGGACTATTACTATATAGAGGCACAGAGTGGTGACTATTACTATATAGAGCACAGAGTGGGGACTATTACTATATAGAGGCACAGAGTGGGGACTATTACTATATAGAGGCCCAGAGTGGTGACTATTACTATATAGAGGCACAGAGTGGGGACTATTACTATATAGAGACACAGAGTGGTGACTATTACTATATAGAGGCACAGAGTGGGGACTATTACTATATAGAGGCACAGAGTGGGGACTATTACTATATAGAGGCACAGAGTGGGGACTATTACTATATAGAGCACAGAGTGGGGACTATTACTATATAGAGGCCCAGAGTGGTGACTATTACTATATAGAGGCACAGAGTGGGGACTATTACTATATAGAGACACAGAGTGGTGACTATTACTATATAGAGGCACAGAGTGGGGACTATTACTATATAGAGGCACAGAGTGGGGACTATTACTATATAGAGGCCCAGAGTGGGGACTATTACTATATAGAGGCCCAGAGTGGTGACTATTACTATATAGAGGCACAGAGTGGGGACTATTACTATATAGAGGCACAGAGTGGTGACTATTACTATATAGAGACACAGAGTGGTGACTATTACTATATAGAGACACAGAGTGGTGACTATTACTATATAGAGACACAGAGTGGTGACTATTACTATATAGAGACACAGAGTGGTGACTATTACTATATAGAGACACAGAGTGGTGACTATTACTATATAGAGACACAGAGTGGTGACTATTACTATATAGAGACACAGAGTGGTGACTATTACTATATAGAGACACAGAGTGGTGACTATTACTATATAGAGACACAGAGTGGTGACTATTACTATATAGAGGCACAGAGTGGTGACTATTACTATATAGAGACACAGAGTGGTGACTATTACTATATAGAGACACAGAGTGGTGACTATTACTATATAGAGACACAGAGTGGTGACTATTACTATATAGAGACACAGAGTGGTGACTATTACTATATAGAGACACAGAGTGGTGACTATTACTATATAGAGACACAGAGTGGTGACTATTACTATATAGAGGCACAGAGTGGTGACTATTACTATATAGAGACACAGAGTGGGACTATTACTATATAGAGACACAGAGTGGTGACTATTACTATATAGAGACACAGAGTGGTGACTATTACTATATAGAGACACAGAGTGGTGACTATTACTATATAGAGACACAGAGTGGTGACTATTACTATATAGAGACACAGAGTGGGGACTATTACTATATAGAGGCACAGAGTGGTGACTATTACTATATAGAGCACAGAGTGGGGACTATTACTATATAGAGACAGAGTGGGGACTATTACTATATAGAGGCACAGAGTGGTGACTATTACTATATAGAGACACAGAGTGGGGACTATTACTATATAGAGGCACAGAGTGGTGACTATTACTATATAGAGGCACAGAGTGGTGACTATTACTATATAGAGACACAGAGTGGGGACTATTACTATATAGAGGCACAGAGTGGTGACTATTACTATATAGAGACACAGAGTGGGCACTATTACTATATAGAGGCACAGAGTGGGGACTATTACTATATAGAGGCACAGAGTGGTGACTATTACTATATAGAGACACAGAGTGGGGACTATTACTATATAGAGACACAGAGTGGTGACTATTACTATATAGAGGCACAGAGTGGGGACTATTACTATATAGAGACACAGAGTGGTGACTATTACTATATAGAGGCACAGAGTGGGGACTATTACTATATAGAGGCACAGAGTGGGACTATTACTATATAGAGACACAGAGTGGTGACTATTACTATATAGAGGCACAGAGTGGGGACTATTACTATATAGAGACACAGAGTGGGGACTATTACTATATAGAGGCACAGAGTGGGGACTATTACTATATAGAGGCACAGAGTGGGACTATTACTATATAGAGACACAGAGTTGGTGACTATTACTATATAGAGGCACAGAGTGGGACTATTACTATATAGAGACACAGAGTGGGGACTATTACTATATAGAGGCACAGAGTGGGGACTATTACTATATAGAGCACAGAGTGGGGACTATTACTATATAGAGACACAGAGTGGTGACTATTACTATATAGAGACACAGAGTGGGGACTATTACTATATAGAGGCACAGAGTGGTGACTATTACTATATAGAGGCACAGAGTGGTGACTATTACTATATAGAGACACAGAGTGGGGACTATTACTATATAGAGGCCCAGAGTGGGGACTATTACTATATAGAGACACAGAGTGGTGACTATTACTATATAGAGACACAGAGTGGTGACTATTACTATATAGAGGCACAGAGTGGTGACTATTACTATATAGAGGCACAGAGTGGTGACTATTACTATATAGAGACACAGAGTGGTGACTATTACTATATAGAGACACAGAGTGGTGACTATTACTATATAGAGGCACAGAGTGGTGACTATTACTATATAGAGACACAGAGTGGTGACTATTACTATATAGAGGCACAGAGTGGGGACTATTACTATATAGAGACACAGAGTGGTGACTATTACTATATAGAGGCACAGAGTGGTGACTATTACTATATAGAGGCACAGAGTGGGGACTATTACTATATAGAGACACAGAGTGGTGACTATTACTATATAGAGACACAGAGTGGTGACTATTACTATATAGAGGCACAGAGTGGGGACTATTACTATATAGAGGCACAGAGTGGGGACTATTACTATATAGAGGCACAGAGTGGTGACTATTACTATATAGAGACACAGAGTGGGGACTATTACTATATAGAGGCACAGAGTGGTGACTATTACTATATAGAGGCACAGAGTGGTGACTATTACTATATAGAGACACAGAGTGGGGACTATTACTATATAGAGGCACAGAGTGGGGACTATTACTATATAGAGGCACAGAGTGGTGACTATTACTATATAGAGACACAGAGTGGGGACTATTACTATATAGAGACACAGAGTGGTGACTATTACTATATAGAGGCACAGAGTGGGGACTATTACTATATAGAGGCACAGAGTGGTGACTATTACTATATAGAGACACAGAGTGGGGACTATTACTATATAGAGGCACAGAGTGGGGACTATTACTATATAGAGGCACAGAGTGGTGACTATTACTATATAGAGACACAGAGTGGGGACTATTACTATATAGAGGCACAGAGTGGTGACTATTACTATATAGAGGCACAGAGTGGGGACTATTACTATATAGAGACACAGAGTGGTGACTATTACTATATAGAGGCACAGAGTGGGGACTATTACTATATAGAGGCACAGAGTGGGGACTATTACTATATAGAGACACAGAGTGGTGACTATTACTATATAGAGGCACAGAGTGGGGACTATTACTATATAGAGACACAGAGTGGGGACTATTACTATATAGAGGCACAGAGTGGGGACTATTACTATATAGAGGCACAGAGTGGGGACTATTACTATATAGAGACACAGAGTGGGGACTATTACTATATAGAGGCACAGAGTGGTGACTATTACTATATAGAGGCACAGAGTGGGGACTATTACTATATAGAGACACAGAGTGGTGACTATTACTATATAGAGGCACAGAGTGGGGACTATTACTATATAGAGACACAGAGTGGTGACTATTACTATATAGAGACACAGAGTGGTGACTATTACTATATAGAGACACAGAGTGGTGACTATTACTATATAGAGGCACAGTGCGGTGACTATTACTATATAGAGACACAGAGTGGGGACTATTACTATATAGAGACACAGAGTGGTGACTATTACTATATAGAGGCACAGAGTGGGGACTATTACTATATAGAGGCACAGAGTGGTGACTATTACTATATAGAGGCACAGAGTGGGGACTATTACTATATAGAGGCCCAGAGTGGGGACTATTACTATATAGAGGCACAGAGTGGGGACTATTACTATATAGAGGCACAGAGTGGGGACTATTACTATATAGAGACACAGAGTGGGGACTATTACTATATAGAGACACAGAGTGGTGACTATTACTATATAGAGGCACAGAGTGGTGACTATTACTATATAGAGGCACAGAGTGGTGACTATTACTATATAGAGGCACAGAGTGGTGACTATTACTATATAGAGACACAGAGTGGTGACTATTACTATATAGAGACACAGAGTGGGGACTATTACTATATAGAGGCACAGAGTGGTGACTATTACTATATAGAGGCACAGAGTGGTGACTATTACTATATAGAGACACAGAGTGGGGACTATTACTATATAGAGACACAGAGTGGTGACTATTACTATATAGAGGCACAGAGTGGTGACTATTACTATATAGAGACACAGAGTGGGGACTATTACTTGACTCCGGAATGTCTGACTGAAGGCCTGTGACCTTCCCCAACAACACCCTACCCCCTAGGGTTCTTATCTAAAATAAACACAAACACTGTGTGACGTTGGAATATAAAGGCCACAGCAGCCCCATTTATTCATAACATAAACATCAGCCATGTAACAATACAACTCTTCATTGAAGAACCCGAAAAGGAAGGGGGGGGTACCTGAAGGTTAACCAAAATGTTCTTTGCAACATCAGCCTGTCTCCTGACCCTCAGCCGCAACACACCGACTCGAGAGCCCAAGCCAGATGTTGCCCCCACTACGTCCCGCTGAGACTCAACCCAGCAAGGACCCGTTTACCAAACAATTGCACCGCTAGAGGTAACCCGCTCCGGCACTGGGTTCCGTCCTCTCCTCTGTGCAAACCCCCACCTTCAGACACCCCCCTCCTTTCCGCCACCGCGAGCTCGCATGACCCCTTGTGAGCGCGAGTCCTCCCACACCAACAAAGCCTTCTCAAGCCCCTCCATCAGCCCTAAGGCCCAAATATCATTTCCCACCGAATTTAAATGGACCCCGTCCCGGCGCAACAAGTCGGCGGACGCCGCTTCCAACTCCGGGTGCCGAACAGAGACACCCCCAACCCGGGAAATGAACCGCCCAATCTCCCGATTCACTTTACTTCGCGCCCTGTTTACTGCCTCCACCGACCTGGCGTGCCGCCATGTCAGCCGCGCAACCATATCCGACCAGACAATTACTAGACCCGGGTGGGAAGACAGGAGCCGCAGGCAGTCACATTTTATGTCCTGTATCAGGTCCCTGGAAGCCCGGAGACCCAGGTCATTCCCACCCGCGTGTAGTACTACCACGTCCGGTGCTCTGTCCAGCTGCGAATGGTGGCGCCAGGTAGGCAACACCTCACTCCACAGCATGCCCCTGACCCCGATCCATCGCACAGTAGCCTTTTCTCTGGGAACCCCCAACTGGCGGCCGTCCGGTCGTATTCCCGCACGGAACGCCCCCCAATACACGTATGAGTGGCCGAGCACCCACACCAACAATGGGAAACCTACAAAACAAAAGGTGACAACACAACAGGGGAGAGGGGGGGGGCACAAGGAAGAAAATGGGTAATGATTACCAAACCAATACAGCCCCCGACCCCCCCCCCCCCTCCCCACCCATAGCTCACAACAAGTTCGGCCGGACGTAAGATCGAAACCTGGCCGAGTCCCATCGTCCAATCTTACGGAGAGCCTGCGCGCCCAGACCCCAACGAGCCGCCTGAGTCGCAGCCCCAATCCGAAAGGAGTGCGACGCGAACTCAGCCTCGTTGAGACCGCAACACTGCAGGCACCTCCGAAAGATGCAGACAAATTGGTAACTCGACAAGGCTGACCCGTCCTGGTGGGACAAAAGGGACCCCGGGCGAGCTCCCCTCACCTCTAAAAACGCCGACAGCCATCTGACAGGGCACTCCGCTAAACCAGGTACACCCCATAGTTCCACCATCCGACCTCTACCCAGCTGGTCCGTCTTTGACCGTCTCAAGCAACACCGCACCACATCCATACCGCATTCCACGTCCTCCAGCAACAAACCTTCGTGACTCCTCGTGTTTCTGCTCACCAGTTCACTAATTCTAAACGCCCCAAAGAAGGCCAAAACAAAAGCGGTCCCGAACAACTGGCATTCATACTCCGAACAGCACACCCGAGGCAACACCGACAACAGCTTGCCCAGCAGCTCAAAAGATACCGGGCGCCGAAGGTCTCGGCGCGCCCCCGCCCTCCGGTAACCCTTCATCACCTGGCGCACCCAGAAATCCTTCGTAACGTCCTTCCAGCCCAATAACTTGAAAAAGAAGGAAATGCCCGCTAACCTGCCCGCCACGGCCGACCACGAAAGGCCTTCTTCCTTAGCCCTGCCCAACATGAACAAAACTAAATAAACTCTGTCACCTTCAGATACATGACCTCCCACCTCATCAACCAACTCGAGCCAACGGTCCCACGCTGAATTATAGCTGCGCCACGTACTGGGTGCCACCGAATGTCGGATCAATTCCCAGGCCGGCTGCAAACCAGGTCCCACAACCAGACGGGCCATACGGTCTCCTGCTGCTCCGCGTCCGGCGCCAGCATTCGAAAGCGGTCCCACTGGAAGCGAGATAAAGCATCAGCCACAGAATTCAGCACCCCCGGCACATGTACAGCGCAGACCCACAAGTTCAACTCCAGACATTTCAGCACCAAGTGACGCAATAGGTCCACTACCGGGGGGGAATCAGCTGTCAACTTGTTAACACACTGAACCACCCCCAGGTTGTCACACATGAAACGCACCTTCCTGTCTTTCAAATCCTGTCCCCAAACCTCTAAGGCCACGACAATAGGGAAAAGTTCCAACAGGGCCAAATTCCTAGTCAGACCGCAAACCCGCCACGAATCAGGCCACCTGCCGACACACCATCTCCCCCCAAAATATGCGCCAAATCCACTGGATCCCGCCGCGTCCGTATACAGCACCAACTCCTCATTTGACACCACCTCACGAAGCCACAATGACCGTCCATTGTACAGCTGCAAAAAACGGGACCACACTCTCAGGTCCGCCTTATGCTCCACCTTCAAACGCACAAAATGCAAAGGGTGCAACACACCGGTGGTGGCTTGAGCCAAGCGACGGGAAAAAACTCTCCCCATCGGCAATATTCTACACGCAAAATTCAACTTCCCCAACAGGGACTGCAAGTCCCGTAAACGAATCTTCTTGGCCTCAATGGCCCCTTGAACACAACGCCTCAAATCCACCAGCTTGTCCTCCGGCAAGCGGCACTCCATGGCAACCGTATCCAGCTCGATACCCAGGAATTTCAAAACCGTAACCGGACCCTCCGTCTTCTCCGGCGCCAACGGAACGCCAAACCGGCGAGCAACCTGCTCCACTGTCCGAAGCAAAAGGGAACACTGCGAGGATCCCGCAGGCCCCATGCACAAGAAGTCGTCCAAGTAATGCAACACTGAATCTAGACCCGCCTCCTCCTTAATTACCCATTCCAAGAAACAACTAAACTTCTCAAAATAAGAACATGAAATTGAACAGCCCATAGGCAAACAACAATCTACATAAAACTTGTCCTCCCACCAACACCCCAACAGGTGAAAACTGTCCGGGTGCACCGGCAACAGGCGGAAGGCCGCTTCTATATCCGTTTTCGCCAACAGCGAACCGCAGCCCAACTTCCTTAACCATTCCACAGCCTTATCAAAACGGACATACGAAACCGAAACCAGCTCAGGATCAATACCATCGTTCACCGACCGGCCAGTAGGATAGGACAAATGGTGGATGAGCCGGAACTTGTTAGGTTCCTTTTTTGGGACCAACCCCAACGGGGACACAACCAAGTCCGGCAATGGAGGGGCATCAAAAGGCCCCGCCATCCGTCCTAGCTCCACCTCCTTCCGTAACTTATCCGCAACCACCTCACCATGTAGGCGCGTCGACTGCAAATTTTTTAAACGAATCTCTCCCGTCCTAACCACTGACGGTATCTTGAAACCAAAACTAAAACCGTCACTCAACAATTCCGCCGATCCCCGGTCCGGGTATCTACTTAGAAACGGCGCCATCCGATCTACCCTCACCGGGGTCCTCCCTTTTTGACGAAGACTCCGCGGCCTTTCCTTTTCCCTTCCGGAAGCACTTAAGGTGACTGTGGGCGCCACCACAGCCCGAACACTCGTGCTTGAATCGGCAGGAAGACCCAAACCGGCATTCCTTCTCATTAAACTGCCAGCAAACGCCCTTTTTGGGCCCCGACGAGGTGCCAAATGATCCCCCGCCGGTGCCCCCTGGAAAGGACTGTGATGCCGACTTCGGCGCAGCCATCAGCCGCATCCATAGACTAATTTCTTTGTGGTCCCACCGTAAACTGGGTCTGACCGCCTTCCTCTGGCGAAACTGCTCGTCATATCTTAGCCAAGCAGTCCCCCCATAGGTCCTATACGCCTCACAGATAGAATCCAGATAACAGAAAAGCGCTGTACAGTTATCCGGAGCCTTTTCCCCCACCACGCCGGCCAGTATCACAAAGGCCTGCAACCAGTTCTGAAAAGTGCGGGGAATAAGGCGATAACGCCGCCGTTCTTCCTCGTCCTTTTTGCTCTCATCCGGTTTAACCCGATCCAGATTAAACTTTTCCAACGGAAGCAATGAGAATATTTCAACATATTCATCCTTCCATATTTTTTCCCTGGTCTCCTGCTTCAGATGCGCCCCCAACGGGCCATCA
The DNA here is from genome assembly GCF_048569485.1 of Anomaloglossus baeobatrachus. Taxonomy (NCBI): domain Eukaryota; kingdom Metazoa; phylum Chordata; class Amphibia; order Anura; family Aromobatidae; genus Anomaloglossus; species Anomaloglossus baeobatrachus. The sequence continues at coordinate 31,307,658 of NC_134363.1, read as the reverse complement.
AAGCAAACATACACTTCCCCTCTCGCCTTGTCATCCAATCGAACAATGTCCACTGCAGCCGCAGCTGCGGCAGCAGGAGCCGCAGCTGGGGCCGCGGGAGCCGCCACCACCGGCTCACCAACCGCATTGCCACTAGCAACCCCTCCAACCGCAGGAGTCGCAACCACCTGCCCCGTCGCTCCCTGCCACACCAAGCTAGGGCCCCCCACAGGGGCAAACAAACCCCTAACCAACCTCAACAACTCGGATGCCACACTGCCGTCACCCGTCACCACATTCACGACCCGCCCGCCACTCGGGCCACCAAGTAAACCACCCGTACCACCAACCACATTCACGCCCTGCACGCCATCCGTATCACCAGACACACCATCCATAGCCAAACCAGGTGCACGAGAAATAGAAGAAACCGTGGTCTTACCAGGCTGACTCCGAGAAGATCCCGAAACAGCCGTCACATGTTCTCCGCGTCGCACTCCAGCCGCCTCGCCGACCTCCACGAGCTGGTCCCCGTTGCCGTCCTCCGCGACGTCCTCCTCCAGGGTTGCCTCCTCGTCCTCACTGGACCCAGGCCCAGGGAGCCCGCCGTCCGGCAGACTCGACCTTAGGCCCCGTCCGCCCGCAGCACCATCCATCCTCCGCGACGATCCAGACGCTGGCTCCGCCACATAAACGCCGCCTGGGGCATGCCGTCCGGCATCCCCGCGTGCTCCAGCTGATCCCGACGCCGTCCCATCGTTGTCCCTCCGCTGCGATCCCAGGCCGGGCCCCGCTGATCCGGGCCGTCTCCGTACAGACTCCCCCGCCGCCACTGGGACCCCATGCTCCTGCATGGGCCCCGCTCTGCTCCTAGCCCTTGCCGCCGCCGCCACTGTGGCCTCATCTGCGCCCCGCGATCCCGCTGGCCCACGCAACCCAGCTGGCCCCCATGACCCCACTGGCTCATACGACCCCGCCGACCCACGCGACCCCGCCGACCCACGCGACCGCGCCGGCCCACGTGACCGCGGCGGGTCAGGTGACCGCACCGGGTCAGGCGAGCCTGCCGGATCGCGAGGACGCGGCGGGACGGGTGAGTACGCGGGGTCACATGACCGCGCACGGTCAGATGACAGCGCCCGGTCAGGTGACATCGCCGCCCCACGTGACCACGCTGCCCCACGTGATCGCGCCGCCCCACGTGACCGCGCCGCCCCACGTGACCGCGCCGCCCCACGTGACCGCGGCGGGTCAGGTGAGCGCGCTCGGTCAGGTGAGGCCGCCGGAGCACAGGGGGACGCCGGGTCACGCGAGCGCAGCGGGCCCCGTGACCGCGCCGGGTCAGGTGACCGCGCCGGGTCAGGTGACCGCGCCGGGTCAGGTGACCGCGCCGGGTCACGCGGCCGCGACGCGCGCGTCACTGCCGTGCGCCGCGACCCGGAAGAGGAGGGGAGGCCGGCCGTGTCGCTCACCGCCCCGTTGCCTTGGCGCCCGCGGCCCGACTTCCGGCCGGGGCCTCGCGACGTCCCGGCTCCCGGATCCACCGCCGCACATCCACTCGGGCTCCGTCTCCGCCGCCGGCTCCTCGGCGTCATCTCCGGGCTGAGGCGCTCTGGGGGCCGAGTTCTTCGCTGCCGCTTCGGAGGCAGAGGGGTCCCATCTTCCTCGCCGACGCCGGACCATCGCTGGAGCTGCTCGTCCATCCAACGCTGTCCACGCTGCTCCGCCATCCTCTTCATCTGTGCCATGAAGTCCTCCATCTTCGGGATCCAGCCACAACGATTCCAGTCACGTCCAGGTAGGAATGGCCCACCCCCCTCTGACCTGCCCTATATACGACCCCCTATAGCCACCACCCCCTGACCAATCACACTGACCCCTGATCCTAACTGCCCCTTAGCACCACCCCCAAATTTCGCGCCCAAACTGACTTTCTCCATTAACCCCTTATTAACCCTATGGCCTGGCATCCCTCCTAGTCATGTAGCCCTCCCTTAAGCCCCTTCGGGTCAGCAGTCCGGGCTCTTCCTATATAGAGACACAGAGTGGTGACTATTACTATATAGAGGCACAGAGTGGTGACTATTACTATATAGAGACACAGAGTGGTGACTATTACTATATAGAGACACAGAGTGGTGACTATTACTATATAGAGACACAGAGTGGTGACTATTACTATATAGAGACACAGAGTGGGGACTATTACTATATAGAGGCACAGAGTGGGGACTATTACTATATAGAGGCACAGAGTGGTGACTATTACTATATAGAGGCACAGAGTGGGGACTATTACTATATAGAGACACAGAGTGGGGACTATTACTATATAGAGGCACAGAGTGGTGACTATTACTATATAGAGACACAGAGTGGTGACTATTACTATATAGAGACACAGAGTGGTGACTATTACTATATAGAGACACAGAGTGGGGACTATTACTATATAGAGGCACAGAGTGGTGACTATTACTATATAGAGACACAGAGTGGTGACTATTACTATATAGAGACACAGAGTGGGGACTATTACTATATAGAGGCACAGAGTGGTGACTATTACTATATAGAGGCACAGAGTGGTGACTATTACTATATAGAGACACAGAGTGGGGACTATTACTATATAGAGGCACAGAGTGGTGACTATTACTATATAGAGGCACAGAGTGGGGACTATTACTATATAGAGGCACAGAGTGGTGACTATTACTATATAGAGGCACAGAGTGGTGACTATTACTATATAGAGACACAGAGTGGTGACTATTACTATATAGAGACACAGAGTGGGGACTATTACTATATAGAGGCACAGAGTGGTGACTATTACTATATAGAGGCACAGAGTGGTGACTATTACTATATAGAGACACAGAGTGGGGACTATTACTATATAGAGACACAGAGTGGTGACTATTACTATATAGAGGCACAGAGTGGGGACTATTACTATATAGAGGCACATAGTGGGGACTATTACTATATAGAGGCACAGAGTGGGGACTATTACTATATAGAGACACAGAGTGGGGACTATTACTATATAGAGGCACAGAGTGGTGACTATTACTATATAGAGGCACAGAGTGGGGACTATTACTATATAGAGGCACATAGTGGGGACTATTACTATATAGAGGCACAGAGTGGGGACTATTACTATATAGAGACACAGAGTGGGGACTATTACTATATAGAGGCACAGAGTGGTGACTATTACTATATAGAGGCACAGAGTGGGGACTATTACTATATAGAGACACAGAGTGGTGACTATTACTATATAGAGGCACAGAGTGGGGACTATTACTATATAGAGGCACAGAGTGGTGACTATTACTATATAGAGGCCCAGAGTGGTGACTATTACTATATAGAGGCACAGAGTGGGGACTATTACTATATAGAGACACAGAGTGGTGACTATTACTATATAGAGGCACAGAGTGGTGACTATTACTATATAGAGACACAGAGTGGTGACTATTACTATATAGAGGCACAGAGTGGTGACTATTACTATATAGAGGCACAGAGTGGTGACTATTACTATATAGAGGCACAGAGTGGTGACTATTACTATATAGAGGCACAGAGTGGTGACTATTACTATATAGAGACACAGAGTGGTGACTATTACTATATAGAGGCACAGAGTGGGGACTATTACTATATAGAGGCACAGAGTGGTGACTATTACTATATAGAGGCACAGAGTGGTGACTATTACTATATAGAGGCACAGAGTGGTGACTATTACTATATAGAGGCACAGAGTGGGGACTATTACTATATAGAGGCACAGAGTGGGGACTATTACTATATAGAGGCACATAGTGGGGACTATTACTATATAGAGGCACAGAGTGGGGACTATTACTATATAGAGACACAGAGTGGGGGACTATTACTATATAGAGGCACAGAGTGGTGACTATTACTATATAGAGGCACAGAGTGGGGACTATTACTATATAGAGACACAGAGTGGGGACTATTACTATATAGAGGCACAGAGTGGTGACTATTACTATATAGAGGCCCAGAGTGGTGACTATTACTATATAGAGGCACAGAGTGGTGACTATTACTATATAGAGGCACAGAGTGGTGACTATTACTATATAGAGGCACAGAGTGGTGACTATTACTATATAGAGGCACAGAGTGGTGACTATTACTATATAGAGACACAGAGTGGGGACTATTACTATATAGAGGCACAGAGTGGGGACTATTACTATATAGAGGCACAGAGTGGTGACTATTACTATATAGAGGCACAGAGTGGTGACTATTACTATATAGAGGCACAGAGTGGTGACTATTACTATATAGAGGCACATAGTGGGGACTATTACTATATAGAGGCACAGAGTGGGGACTATTACTATATAGAGGCACAGAGTGGGGACTATTACTATATAGAGGCACAGAGTGGGCACTATTACTATATAGAGGCACAGAGTGGTGACTATTACTATATAGAGGCACAGAGTGGGGACTATTACTATATAGAGACACAGAGTGGTGACTATTACTATATAGAGGCACAGAGTGGTGACTATTACTATATAGAGGCACAGAGTGGGGACTATTACTATATAGAGGCACAGAGTGGTGACTATTACTATATAGAGGCACAGAGTGGTGACTATTACTATATAGAGACACAGAGTGGGGACTATTACTATATAGAGACACAGAGTGGTGACTATTACTATATAGAGGCACAGAGTGGTGACTATTACTATATAGAGACACAGAGTGGTGACTATTACTATATAGAGACACAGAGTGGTGACTATTACTATATAGAGGCACAGAGTGGTGACTATTACTATATAGAGGCACAGAGTGGTGACTATTACTATATAGAGGCACAGAGTGGTGACTATTACTATATAGAGGCACAGAGTGGTGACTATTACTATATAGAGGCACAGAGTGGTGACTATTACTATATAGAGACACAGAGTGGGGACTATTACTATATAGAGACACAGAGTGGGGTCTATTACTATATAGAGACACAGAGTGGTGACTATTACTATATAGAGACACAGAGTGGTGACTATTACTATATAGAGGCCCTATTACTATATAGAGGCACAGAGCGGGGACTATTACTATATAGAACTGAATAGGATAACTGAAGTGAGCACTAATATATATATATATATTATGAGTGCAAGCCAAAAAATACATACTATATAAGGATAAGGCTGCACATCAAACTTAGATAATGGTATAATGCCTCAAGCATATAATGCTTGAGGCATTATACCATTATCTAAGTTTGATGTGCAGCCTTATCCTTATATAGTATGTATTTTTTGGCTTGCACTCATAATATATATATATATATATATATTAGTGCTCACTTCAGTTATCCTATTCAGTTATATGTAGTTTTTTTTCTGAATGTGAACACAGCTGCGCCCCTTTCGGCCATGTTTTTTCCATCTCCTATATAAGAAAGTCCTTAGTTACCCCTCTCCACACACAGCAGTTTTTAATTGCAATGAGATGACACACAGTTAGGGTCACAGAGCTAGGGACCCCAATATAGAGATATACCTTGACGAGGTCTTGGGGCTCAGTTACATTGATCAATGCGATTGCTAAATATCTCCTTTTTCCTAATATTCATGGCAGGTATGCAATTCATTATTCACATGTTCAAATTAGCAAGTAGCATTTTTCATTGTATATTCCAATATTTTTCCATATGCTTGAGGCATTATACCATTATCTAAGTTTGATGTGCAGCCTTATCCTTATATAGTATTACTATATAGAGTCCCTATTACTATATAGAGGCCCTATTACTATATAGAGTCCCTATTACTATATAGAGGCCCTATTACTATATAGAGGCCCTATTACTATATAGAGGCCCTATTACTATATAGAGGCACAGTGCGGTGACTATTACTATATAGAGGCACAGAGTGGGGACTATTACTATATAGAGGCACAGTGCGGTGGCTATTACTATATAGAGGCACAGAGTGGTGACTATTACTATATAGAGGCACAGAGTGGTGACTATTACTATATAGAGGCACAGAGTGGTGACTATTACTATATAGAGGCACAGAGTGGTGACTATTACTATATAGAGACACAGAGTGGGGACTATTACTATATAGAGGCACAGAGTGGGGACTATTACTATATAGAGGCACAGAGTGGGGACTATTACTATATAGAGGCACAGAGTGGTGACTATTACTATATAGAGGCCCAGAGTGGTGACTATTACTATATAGAGGCACAGAGTGGTGACTATTACTATATAGAGGCACAGAGTGGTGACTATTACTATATAGAGGCACAGAGTGGGGACTATTACTATATAGAGGCACAGAGTGGTGACTATTACTATATAGAGGCACAGAGTGGTGACTATTACTATATAGAGGCACAGAGTGGGGACTATTACTATATAGAGGCACAGAGTGGGGACTATTACTATATAGAGGCACATAGTGGGGACTATTACTATATAGAGGCACAGAGTGGGGACTATTACTATATAGAGACACAGAGTGGGGACTATTACTATATAGAGGCACAGAGTGGTGACTATTACTATATAGAGACACAGAGTGGGGACTATTACTATATAGAGACACAGAGTGGTGACTATTACTATATAGAGGCACAGAGTGGTGACTATTACTATATAGAGACACAGAGTGGGGACTATTACTATATAGAGACACAGAGTGGGGTCTATTACTATATAGAGACACAGAGTGGTGACTATTACTATATAGAGGCCCAGAGTGGTGACTATTACTATATAGAGGCACAGAGTGGTGACTATTACTATATAGAGGCACAGAGTGGTGACTATTACTATATAGAGGCACAGAGTGGGGACTATTACTATATAGAGGCACAGAGTGGGGACTATTACTATATAGAGGCACAGAGTGGGGGACTATTACTATATAGAGGCACATAGTGGGGACTATTACTATATAGAGGCACAGAGTGGTGACTATTACTATATAGAGGCACAGAGTGGTGACTATTACTATATAGAGACACAGAGTGGGGACTATTACTATATAGAGGCACAGAGTGGTGACTATTACTATATAGAGACACAGAGTGGGGACTATTACTATATAGAGGCACAGAGTGGGGACTATTACTATATAGAGGCACAGAGTGGGCACTATTACTATATAGAGGCACAGAGTGGTGACTATTACTATATAGAGGCACAGAGTGGGGACTATTACTATATAGAGACACAGAGTGGTGACTATTACTATATAGAGACACAGAGTGGGGTCTATTACTATATAGAGACACAGAGTGGTGACTATTACTATATAGAGACACAGAGTGGGGACTATTACTATATAGAGGCACAGACTGGGGACTATTACTATATAGAGGCACAGAGTGGGGACTATTACTATATAGAGGCACAGAGTGGGGACTATTACTATATAGAGACACAGAGTGGTGACTATTACTATATAGAGACACAGAGTGGGGACTATTACTATATAGAGGCACAGTGTGGGGACTATTACTATATAGAGACACAGAGTGGGGACTATTACTATATAGAGGCACAGAGTGGGGACTATTACTATATAGAGGCACAGAGTGGGGACTATTACTATATAGAGACACAGAGTGGTGACTATTACTATATAGAGACACAGAGTGGTGACTATTACTATATAGAGACACAGAGTGGTGACTATTACTATATAGAGACACAGAGTGGGGACTATTACTATATAGAGGCACAGAGTGGGGACTATTACTATATAGAGGCACAGAGTGGGGACTATTACTATATAGAGACACAGAGTGGTGACTATTACTATATAGAGGCACAGAGTGGTGACTATTACTATATAGAGGCACAGAGTGGGGACTATTACTATATAGAGGCACAGAGTGGTGACTATTACTATATAGAGGCACAGAGTGGGGACTATTACTATATAGAGACACAGAGTGGTGACTATTACTATATAGAGGCACAGAGTGGTGACTATTACTATATAGAGACACAGAGTGGGGACTATTACTATATGGAGACACAGAGTGGGGTCTATTACTATATAGAGACACAGAGTGGTGACTATTACTATATAGAGACACAGAGTGGGGTCTATTACTATATAGAGACACAGAGTGGTGACTATTACTATATAGAGACACAGAGTGGGGACTATTACTATATAGAGACACAGAGTGGTGACTATTACTATATAGAGACACAGAGTGGGGACTATTACTATATAGAGACACAGAGTGGTGACTATTACTATATAGAGGCACAGAGTGGGGGACTATTACTATATAGAGGCACAGAGTGGTGACTATTACTATATAGAGGCACAGAGTGGTGACTATTACTATATAGAGACACAGAGTGGGGACTATTACTATATAGAGACACAGAGTGGTGACTATTACTATATAGAGGCACAGAGTGGTGACTATTACTATATAGAGACACAGAGTGGGGACTATTACTATATGGAGACACAGAGTGGGGTCTATTACTATATAGAGACACAGAGTGGTGACTATTACTATATAGAGACACAGAGTGGGGTCTATTACTATATAGAGACACAGAGTGGTGACTATTACTATATAGAGACACAGAGTGGGGACTATTACTATATAGAGACACAGAGTGGTGACTATTACTATATAGAGACACAGAGTGGTGACTATTACTATATAGAGGCCCTATTACTATATAGAGGCACAGAGCGGGGACTATTACTATATAGAACTGAATAGGATAACTGAAGTGAGCACTAATATATATATATATATTATGAGTGCAAGCCAAAAAATACATACTATATAAGGATAAGGCTGCACATCAAACTTAGATAATGGTATAATGCCTCAAGCATATAATGCTTGAGGCATTATACCATTATCTAAGTTTGATGTGCAGCCTTATCCTTATATAGTATGTATTTTTTGGCTTGCACTCATAATATATATATATATATATTAGTGCTCACTTCAGTTATCCTATTCAGTTATATGTAGTTTTTTTTCTGAATGTGAACACAGCTGCGCCCCTTTCGGCCATGTTTTTTCCATCTCCTATATAAGAAAGTCCTTAGTTACCCCTCTCCACACACAGCAGTTTTTAATTGCAATGAGATGACACACAGTTAGGGTCACAGAGCTAGGGACCCCAATATAGAGATATACCTTGACGAGGTCTTGGGGCTCAGTTACATTGATCAATGCGATTGCTAAATATCTCCTTTTTCCTAATATTCATGGCAGGTATGCAATTCATTATTCACATGTTCAAATTAGCAAGTAGCATTTTTCATTGTATATTCCAATATTTTTCCATATGCTTGAGGCATTATACCATTATCTAAGTTTGATGTGCAGCCTTATCCTTATATAGTATTACTATATAGAGTCCCTATTACTATATAGAGGCCCTATTACTATATAGAGTCCCTATTACTATATAGAGGCCCTATTACTATATAGAGGCCCTATTACTATATAGAGGCCCTATTACTATATAGAGGCACAGTGCGGTGACTATTACTATATAGAGGCACAGAGTGGGGACTATTACTATATAGAGGCACAGTGCGGTGGCTATTACTATATAGAGGCACAGAGTGGTGACTATTACTATATAGAGGCACAGAGTGGTGACTATTACTATATAGAGGCACAGAGTGGTGACTATTACTATATAGAGGCACAGAGTGGTGACTATTACTATATAGAGGCACAGAGTGGTGACTATTACTATATAGAGGCACAGAGTGGTGACTATTACTATATAGAGGCACAGAGTGGTGACTATTACTATATAGAGGCACATAGTGGGGACTATTACTATATAGAGGCACAGAGTGGGGACTATTACTATATAGAGGCACAGAGTGGGGACTATTACTATATAGAGGCACAGAGTGGGCACTATTACTATATAGAGGCACAGAGTGGTGACTATTACTATATAGAGGCACAGAGTGGGGACTATTACTATATAGAGGCACAGAGTGGTGACTATTACTATATAGAGGCACAGAGTGGGGACTATTACTATATAGAGGCACAGAGTGGGGGACTATTACTATATAGAGGCACAGAGTGGGGACTATTACTATATAGAGACACAGAGTGGTGACTATTACTATATAGAGGCACAGAGTGGTGACTATTACTATATAGAGGCACAGAGTGGGGACTATTACTATATAGAGGCACAGAGTGGTGACTATTACTATATAGAGGCACAGAGTGGGGACTATTACTATATAGAGACACAGAGTGGTGACTATTACTATATAGAGGCACAGAGTGGTGACTATTACTATATAGAGGCACAGAGTGGGGACTATTACTATATAGAGGCACAGAGTGGTGACTATTACTATATAGAGGCACAGAGTGGTGACTATTACTATATAGAGACACAGAGTGGGGACTATTACTATATAGAGACACAGAGTGGTGACTATTACTATATAGAGGCACAGAGTGGTGACTATTACTATATAGAGACACAGAGTGGGGGACTATTACTATATAGAGACACAGAGTGGGGTCTATTACTATATAGAGACACAGAGTGGTGACTATTACTATATAGAGACACAGAGTGGGGACTATTACTATATAGAGACACAGAGTGGTGACTATTACTATATAGAGGCCCTATTACTATATAGAGGCACAGAGCGGGGACTATTACTATATAGAACTGAATAGGATAACTGAAGTGAGCACTAATATATATATATATATTATGAGTGCAAGCCAAAAAATACATACTATATAAGGATAAGGCTGCACATCAAACTTAGATAATGGTATAATGCCTCAAGCATTATATGCTTGAGGCATTATACCATTATCTAAGTTTGATGTGCAGCCTTATCCTTATATAGTATGTATTTTTTGGCTTGCACTCATAATATATATATATATATTAGTGCTCACTTCAGTTATCCTATTCAGTTATATGTAGTTTTTTTTCTGAATGTGAACACAGCTGCGCCCCTTTCGGCCATGTTTTTTCCATCTCCTATATAAGAAAGTCCTTAGTTACCCCTCTCCACACACAGCAGTTTTTAATTGCAATGAGATGACACACAGTTAGGGTCACAGAGCTAGGGACCCCAATATAGAGATATACCTTGACGAGGTCTTGGGGCTCAGTTACATTGATCAATGCGATTGCTAAATATCTCCTTTTTCCTAATATTCATGGCAGGTATGCAATTCATTATTCACATGTTCAAATTAGCAAGTAGCATTTTTCATTGTATATTCCAATATTTTTCCATATGCTTGAGGCATTATACCATTATCTAAGTTTGATGTGCAGCCTTATCCTTATATAGTATTACTATATAGAGTCCCTATTACTATATAGAGGCCCTATTACTATATAGAGTCCCTATTACTATATAGAGGCCCTATTACTATATAGAGGCCCTATTACTATATAGAGGCCCTATTACTATATAGAGGCACAGTGCGGTGACTATTACTATATAGAGGCACAGAGTGGGGACTATTACTATATAGAGGCACAGTGCGGTGGCTATTACTATATAGAGGCACAGAGTGGTGACTATTACTATATAGAGGCACAGAGTGGTGACTATTACTATATAGAGGCACAGAGTGGTGACTATTACTATATAGAGGCACAGAGTGGTGACTATTACTATATAGAGGCACAGAGTGGTGACTATTACTATATAGAGGCACAGAGTGGTGACTATTACTATATAGAGGCACAGAGTGGTGACTATTACTATATAGAGGCACATAGTGGGGACTATTACTATATAGAGGCACAGAGTGGGGACTATTACTATATAGAGGCACAGAGTGGGGACTATTACTATATAGAGGCACAGAGTGGGCACTATTACTATATAGAGGCACAGAGTGGTGACTATTACTATATAGAGGCACAGAGTGGGGACTATTACTATATAGAGACACAGAGTGGTGACTATTACTATATAGAGGCACAGAGTGGTGACTATTACTATATAGAGGCACAGAGTGGGGACTATTACTATATAGAGGCACAGAGTGGTGACTATTACTATATAGAGGCACAGAGTGGTGACTATTACTATATAGAGACACAGAGTGGGGACTATTACTATATAGAGACACAGAGTGGTGACTATTACTATATAGAGGCACAGAGTGGTGACTATTACTATATAGAGACACAGAGTGGGGACTATTACTATATAGAGGCACAGAGTGGTGACTATTACTATATAGAGACACAGAGTGGGGACTATTACTATATAGAGGCACAGAGTGGGGACTATTACTATATAGAGGCACAGAGTGGGCACTATTACTATATAGAGGCACAGAGTGGTGACTATTACTATATAGAGGCACAGAGTGGGGACTATTACTATATAGAGACACAGAGTGGTGACTATTACTATATAGAGACACAGAGTGGGGTCTATTACTATATAGAGACACAGAGTGGTGACTATTACTATATAGAGACACAGAGTGGGGACTATTACTATATAGAGGCACAGACTGGGGACTATTACTATATAGAGGCACAGAGTGGGGACTATTACTATATAGAGGCACAGAGTGGGGACTATTACTATATAGAGACACAGAGTGGTGACTATTACTATATAGAGACACAGAGTGGTGACTATTACTATATAGAGGCACAGAGTGGGGACTATTACTATATAGAGGCACAGAGTGGTGACTATTACTATATAGAGGCACAGAGTGGTGACTATTACTATATAGAGACACAGAGTGGGGACTATTACTATATAGAGACACAGAGTGGTGACTATTACTATATAGAGGCACAGAGTGGTGACTATTACTATATAGAGACACAGAGTGGGGACTATTACTATATAGAGACACAGAGTGGGGTCTATTACTATATAGAGACACAGAGTGGGGACTATTACTATATAGAGGCACAGAGTGGTGACTATTACTATATAGAGGCACAGAGTGGGGACTATTACTATATAGAGACACAGAGTGGTGACTATTACTATATAGAGACACAGAGTGGGGACTATTACTATATAGAGGCACAGACTGGGGACTATTACTATATAGAGGCACAGAGTGGGGACTATTACTATATAGAGGCACAGAGTGGGGACTATTACTATATAGAGACACAGAGTGGTGACTATTACTATATAGAGACACAGAGTGGGGACTATTACTATATAGAGGCACAGAGTGGGGACTATTACTATATAGAGGCACAGAGTGGGGACTATTACTATATAGAGACACAGAGTGGTGACTATTACTATATAGAGACACAGAGTGGTGACTATTACTATATAGAGACACAGAGTGGGGACTATTACTATATAGAGACACAGAGTGGGGACTATTACTATATAGAGGCACAGAGTGGGGACTATTACTATATAGAGGCACAGTGCGGTGGCTATTACTATATAGAGGCACAGAGTGGTGACTATTACTATATAGAGGCACAGAGTGGTGACTATTACTATATAGAGGCACAGAGTGGTGACTATTACTATATAGAGGCACAGAGTGGTGACTATTACTATATAGAGACACAGAGTGGGGACTATTACTATATAGAGACACAGAGTGGTGACTATTACTATATAGAGGCACAGAGTGGTGACTATTACTATATAGAGACACAGAGTGGGGACTATTACTATATAGAGACACAGAGTGGGGTCTATTACTATATAGAGACACAGAGTGGGGACTATTACTATATAGAGGCACAGAGTGGTGACTATTACTATATAGAGGCACAGAGTGGGGACTATTACTATATAGAGACACAGAGTGGTGACTATTACTATATAGAGACACAGAGTGGGGACTATTACTATATAGAGGCACAGACTGGGGACTATTACTATATAGAGGCACAGAGTGGGGACTATTACTATATAGAGGCACAGAGTGGGGACTATTACTATATAGAGACACAGAGTGGTGACTATTACTATATAGAGACACAGAGTGGGGACTATTACTATATAGAGGCACAGTGTGGGGACTATTACTATATAGAGACACAGAGTGGGGACTATTACTATATAGAGGCACAGAGTGGGGACTATTACTATATAGAGGCACAGAGTGGGGACTATTACTATATAGAGACACAGAGTGGTGACTATTACTATATAGAGACACAGAGTGGTGACTATTACTATATAGAGACACAGAGTGGTGACTATTACTATATAGAGACACAGAGTGGGGACTATTACTATATAGAGGCACAGAGTGGGGACTATTACTATATAGAGGCACAGAGTGGGGACTATTACTATATAGAGACACAGAGTGGTGACTATTACTATATAGAGGCACAGAGTGGTGACTATTACTATATAGAGGCACAGAGTGGGGACTATTACTATATAGAGGCACAGAGTGGTGACTATTACTATATAGAGGCACAGAGTGGGGACTATTACTATATAGAGACACAGAGTGGTGACTATTACTATATAGAGGCACAGAGTGGTGACTATTACTATATAGAGGCACAGAGTGGGGACTATTACTATATAGAGGCACAGAGTGGTGACTATTACTATATAGAGGCACAGAGTGGTGACTATTACTATATAGAGACACAGAGTGGGGACTATTACTATATAGAGACACAGAGTGGTGACTATTACTATATAGAGGCACAGAGTGGTGACTATTACTATATAGAGACACAGAGTGGGGACTATTACTATATAGAGACACAGAGTGGTGACTATTACTATATAGAGACACAGAGTGGGGTCTATTACTATATAGAGGCACAGAGTGGTGACTATTACTATATAGAGGCACAGAGTGGTGACTATTACTATATAGAGGCACAGAGTGGTGACTATTACTATATAGAGACACAGAGTGGGGACTATTACTATATAGAGACACAGAGTGGGGTCTATTACTATATAGAGACACAGAGTGGTGACTATTACTATATAGAGACACAGAGTGGGGTCTATTACTATATAGAGACACAGAGTGGTGACTATTACTATATAGAGACACAGAGTGGGGACTATTACTATATAGAGACACAGAGTGGTGACTATTACTATATAGAGACACAGAGTGGTGACTATTACTATATAGAGGCCCTATTACTATATAGAGGCACAGAGCGGGGACTATTACTATATAGAACTGAATAGGATAACTGAAGTGAGCACTAATATATATATATATATTATGAGTGCAAGCCAAAAAATACATACTATATAAGGATAAGGCTGCACATCAAACTTAGATAATGGTATAATGCCTCAAGCATATAATGCTTGAGGCATTATACCATTATCTAAGTTTGATGTGCAGCCTTATCCTTATATAGTATGTATTTTTTGGCTTGCACTCATAATATATATATATATATTAGTGCTCACTTCAGTTATCCTATTCAGTTATATGTAGTTTTTTTTCTGAATGTGAACACAGCTGCGCCCCTTTCGGCCATGTTTTTTCCATCTCCTATATAAGAAAGTCCTTAGTTACCCCTCTCCACACACAGCAGTTTTTAATTGCAATGAGATGACACACAGTTAGGGTCACAGAGCTAGGGACCCCAATATAGAGATATACCTTGACGAGGTCTTGGGGCTCAGTTACATTGATCAATGCGATTGCTAAATATCTCCTTTTTCCTAATATTCATGGCAGGTATGCAATTCATTATTCACATGTTCAAATTAGCAAGTAGCATTTTTCATTGTATATTCCAATATTTTTCCATATGCTTGAGGCATTATACCATTATCTAAGTTTGATGTGCAGCCTTATCCTTATATAGTATTACTATATAGAGTCCCTATTACTATATAGAGGCCCTATTACTATATAGAGTCCCTATTACTATATAGAGGCCCTATTACTATATAGAGGGCCCTATTACTATATAGAGGCCCTATTACTATATAGAGGCACAGTGCGGTGACTATTACTATATAGAGGCACAGAGTGGGGACTATTACTATATAGAGGCACAGTGCGGTGGCTATTACTATATAGAGGCACAGAGTGGGGACTATTACTATATAGAGGCACAGTGCGGTGGCTATTACTATATAGAGGCACAGTGCGGTGGCTATTACTATATAGAGGCACAGAGTGGGGACTATTACTATATAGAGGCACAGAGTGGGGACTATTACTATATAGAGGCACAGAGTGGGGACTATTACTATATAGAGGCACAGAGTGGGGACTATTACTATATAGAGGCACAAAGGGGGCACTATTACTATATGGAGGCACAGAGTGGGGACTATTACTATATAGAGGCACAGAGTGGGGACTATTACTATATAGAGGCACAAAGGGGGCACTATTACTATATAGAGGCACAGAGTGGGGACTATTACTATATAGAGGCACAGAGTGGGGACTATTACTATATAGAGGCACAAAGGGGGCACTATTACTATATGGAGGCACAGAGTGGGGACTATTACTATATAGAGGCACAAAGGGGGCACTATTACTATATGGAGGCACAGAGTGGGGACTATTACTATATAGAGGCACAAAGGGGGCACTATTACTATATGGAGGCACAGAGTGGGGACTATTACTATATAGAGGCACAAAGGGGGCACTATTACTATATGGAGGCACAGAGTGGGGACTATTACTATATAGAGGCACAAAGGGGGCACTATTACTATATAGAGCACAGAGTGGGGACTATTACTATATAGAGGCACAGAGTGGGGACTATTACTATATAGAGGCACAAAGGGGGCACTATTACTATATAGAGACACAGAGTGGTGACTATTACTATATAGAGGCACAGAGTGGGGACTATTACTATATGGAGACACAGAGTGGGGGACTATTACTATATAGAGGCACAGAGTGGGGACTATTACTATATAGAGGCACAGAGTGGGGACTATTACTATATAGAGGCACAGAGTGGGGACTATTACTATATAGAGGCACAGAGTGGTGACTATTACTATATAGAGGCACAGAGTGGGCACTATTACTATATGGAGACACAGAGTGGGCACTATTACTATATAGAGGCACAGAGTGGGGACTATTACTATATAGAGGCACAGAGTGGGGGACTATTACTATATAGAGGCACAAAGGGGGCACTATTACTATATAGAGACACAGAGTGGGGACTATTACTATATAGAGACACAGAGTGGGGACTATTACTATATAGAGGCACAGAGTGGGGACTATTACTATATAGAGGCACAGAGTGGGGACTATTACTATATGGAGACACAGAGTGGGCACTATTACTATATAGAGGCACAGAGTGGGCACTGCTACTATGTGGAGGAATGGAGTGGGCACTAATACTATATAAAGGCACAGAGGGGGCAATATTACTACAAGAAAACACATAAAGGGCACTATTACTATGTGGAGGAATGGAGTGGGCACTAATACTATATAAAGGCACAGAGGGGGCACTATCACTATATGGATGCACAGAGTGGGCACTATTACTTTATAGAGGCACAGGTTGGGGCGCTATTAATATATGGAGGCACAGAGGGGGCACTATTACTTTATAAAGGCACAGAGGGGGCACTATCACTATATGGATGTACAGAGTGGGCACTATTACTATATGGAGGCACAGAGTGGGCACTGCTACTATGTGGAGGAATGGAGTGGGCACTAATACTATATAAAGGCACAGAGGGGGCACTATCACTATATGGATGTACAGAGTGGGCACTATTACTATATGGAGGCACAGAGTGGGCACTGCTACTATGTGGAGGAATGGAGTGGGCACTAATACTATATAAAGGCACAGAGGGGGCACTATCACTATATGGATGCACAGAGTGGGCACTATTACTGTATAGAGGCACAGGTTGGGGTGCTATTAATATATGGAGGCACAGAGTGGGCACTATTACTTTTTAGAGGCACAGGTTGGGGCGCTATTAATATATGGAGGCACAGAGGGGGCACTATTACTATATGGAGGCACAGAGTGGGGCACTATTACTTTATAGAGGCACAGGTTGGGGTGCTATTACTATATGGAGGCACAGAGGGGGCACTATCACTATATGGATGCACAGAGTGGGCACTATTACTGTATAGAGGCACAGGTTGGGGTGCTATTAATATATGGAGGCACAGAGGGGGCACTATTACTACCCCTGGAAGCCCAGTCTTTGCTCTGCCATGTTTTTGAATGGTACTGCAGTTTTAAGCAGTATCATTAATATTGCCCCTCAGGCCTGCATTGTTAACAGTGATGAGAACCCAAACGGCCCCCCGAGGTAACGCAGAAGGGACATCTGACCTGGTTGGGGACAACCCATATTGATGTCATTACCTCTATTGGGATGGTTGTCACACCTTCGGTGGGAGTGTTTAAGGGGTCCTGTTCCTTCATGTGGAGACCTCCAAACTCACTTAGTGACCCCTATAGACCAGGCAGTGGCATCCTGTCACAGGTGTGTAATGGGTGACAGACAGTCCTGTGGTGTGCGGCTATAGAAGGTCGCAGCGTTTGGCTACACAACATTCTTCCTGACCATCTATTATTCATGCTCGGTGTATTTGTATTCTATGTATCTCCTCTGCTTGGGGTTTTATCCCTTACCCTTTAGGATCTTGTGGAGTTCCTCACCCTGTCAGCTGTTTTCATCGGCACTTCCCATTGTGTCCTTAGAAACACTCTGTCCCTTCTGGTCTGTGCTGGTGATAGGTCTTACACCCTTAACAAGTCTTCAGTGCAAGCAGTCGGCTTGTATTTATCTGGGGAATCTTTCTTGTTGTTGCAGTTCCTCTCCCTGAGTCATGTAGAGATAAGTTATTTGTTCACTTTCCCCCTGTTTGTTATCCCCGTGTCTTCTTTAGAGCTTAGTGGGGTTGACTAGGCACTCATCCCATCTGTTGCCTTCCTAAGGCATATTTCAGGGTCGGCCAGGTCAGGTATGCTGCTCGGTGCATAGGTGTGGAACCTATCTAGGGTGGTGAGGGAAGCCAGGGGTCAGTGGTAGGTTTGGTCAGGTGTCACCATCTCCTCCTCCCTAGACACAGGGTTTCCCTTCCCTATCGCTGTTCGCTTGGGCCTATTTCAGGGTCAGGTATGCTGCTCGGCACATAGGTGGGGAAGCCATCTAGGGTACTCAGGGAAGTCAGGGGCCAGTGGTAGCTTTGGTCAGGGGTCACAGTCTCCCCCTTCCCTAGACACAAGGTTTCCCTTCCGTATCGCCATTCACTTGGGCCTTTTTCAGGGTCAGGTATCCTGCTCAGTGCATAGGTGTGAACCTATCTAGGGTGGTCAGGGAAACCAGGGGTCAGTGGTAGGTTTTTTTCAGGGGTCACCATCTCCCTCATCTCTAGACATAGGGTTTCCCTTCCATATCGGCGTTTGTTTGGGCTTATTTCAGGGTCAGGTATCCTGCTCAGTGCATAGGTGTGAACCTATCTAGGGTGGTGAAGAAAGCCAGGGGTCAGTAGTAGGTTTGGTCAGGGGTCACCATCTCCCCCTTCCTTAGGCACAAGGTTTCTCTTCCCTATCGCCGTTCGCTTGGGCTTATTTCAGGGTCAGGTATCCTGCTCAGTGCATAGGTGAGGAACCTATCTAGGGTGGTCAGGGAAGCCAGGGGCCTGCGGTGGGCTTAGTCAGGGGTCACCATCTCCCCCTCCCTAGACACTGGGTTTCCCTTCACTATCACTGTTCGCATGGGCCTATTTCAGAGTCAGGTATCCTGCTTGGTACATAGGTGCGGAACCTATCTAGGGTGGTGAGAAAAGCCAGGGGTCAGTGGTAGGTTTGGTCAGGGGTCACCATCACCATCTCCCCCTTCCCTAGACACAGGGTTTTCCATCCCTATCGCCGTTTGCTTGGGCCTATTTCAGGGTCAGCCAGGGTCACGTATCCTGCTCGGCGCATAGGTGTGGAACCTATCTAGGGTGGTGAGGAGAGCCAGGGGTCAGTGGTAGGTTTGGTCAGGGGTCATCATCTCCCTATCGCTGTTCGCTTGGTACCTAACATGACAGATCCCCTCCATCTCCATTAAGTAGTCATCAGATCCCAGGTTTCTATTGACTTTCCTCTATGTTTGGACACCTTTTGGCCCCAAATTTGTAAATATGTCTGTTCTTCTACGGACATGGATGGGTTAACCTTCTGTTTGATTATTCTCGTTATCTGGGAATAATTAGTGTCACTTTGCAAGTCATGGTGATGGCTTCTTCTGGACTCTATTATCTGGCGGTGATAATGGATGAACTCTGGGAATCCAGAACCACGTAAACACATTTTACAGTAAAACCTCGAATCGTAAAGATAAACAAAAAAAAAGGAAACGACTTTGGAAAATCACAAAAAAAAATCACTTGAATTGAATGTCATTTAGAATCCTCAGGAGAAAAAAACGATGCAAAATTTTACCAAAATTTTGCAAACATTTACCATTTCCTGGTTGGTTGATCTTGCACATAGATCACAGAGCAATATTGCGTTCAATCACAATCCTATCATTGGGATCTATGGGAATTCCAGTGAAATGAGTGCGCAAGCCTTTGGGTACCCATATGTCCTCCCCCCACCACTTTTATGTACGTCCTCGTTATCATCTCAAACAACTGAATGGATTAACGTTGGCCATAATGTTGCCTAATGTTGTTTATCAGGTCTCGGAGCTTGGGCAGAGGAAGTACACAGGGACCTAATTACTAACAAGTGACTCATCGTGGAGGATTTATTTATAAATAATGATGCTATAATGATGCCTTGCACTAATGGCGGCATAAATATGGCTGTGCAATCATCATGTCATTGTGTAAGAGGACTCCATCAGATCCAGAGCTACTCACTCCTGCAACGAGACCCCTGTGAGGACGGGCTTAGGGGAGTGTGAAATATTTACCATATGGCGGTCTTATTTAGATACTGCAGAGCGCTATTAAATGACCTCTTTATTGGTCACTGTATGGCGGTGTTTGGTTATGGGTTAATCCATCCCTGATTTTTCCTTTAGCCCTGTCTGTCTGGTATATTGCTTTTGCAGTTTATGGTTTTGTTTAGATTGTTATTTAGGCTACTACATGGCGGTAATAATTATGGCCCTCATGATTTGATTACACAATCTATCAGAGAGGTGCTATGCACAGCCAGTATTGTGCTCCAGAGCTGCATGCACACTTCTGTCCTTAGTGTAGTTTATTCAGAGCTGCATGCACACTTCTGCCCCTAGTGGAGTTAATCCAGAGGAGCATGCACACTTCTGCCCTTAGTAGGGTCCATCCAGAGCTGCACGCACACTTCTGCCCCTAGTGGAGTCTATCCAGAGCTGCATGCACACGTCTGCCCTTAGTGGAGTTAATCCAGAGCTGCATGCATACTTCTGTCCTTAGTGGAGTTAATCCAGAGCTGCATGCACCCTTCTGCCCCTAGTGGAGTTAATCCAGAGCTGCATGCACCCTTCTGCCCTTAGTGAAACTCATCCAGAGCTGCATACACACTTCTGCACCTAGTGGAGTTAATCCAGAGTTGCATGCACACTTCTGCACCTAGTGGAGTTAATCCAGAGTTGCATGCACACTTCTGCACCTAGTGGAGTTAATCCAGAGTTGCATGCACACTTCTGCCCTTAGTGAAACTCATCCAGAGCTGCATGCACACTTCTGCACCTAGTGGAGTTAATCCAGAGTTGCATGCACACTTCTGCCCTTAGTGGAGTTAATCCAGAGCTGCATGCACACTTCTGCCCTTAGTGGAGTTAATCCAGAGCTGCATGCACACTTCTGCACCTAGTGGAGTTAATCCAGAGCTGCATGCACACTTCTGCACCTAGTGGAGTTAATCCAGAGTTGCATGCACACTTCTGCCCTTAGTGGAGTTAATCCAGAGCTGCATGCACACTTCTGCACCTAGTGGAGTTAATCCAGAGCTGCATGCACACTTCTGCCCTTAGTGGAGTAAATCCAGAGCTGCATGCACACTTCTGCACCTAGTGGAGTTAATCCAGAGTTGCATGCACACTTCTGCCCTTAGTGGAGTTAATCCAGAGCTGCATGCACACTTCTGCACCTAGTGGAGTTAATCCAGAGTTGCATGCACACTTCTGCCCTTAGTGGAGTTAATCCAGAGCTGCATGCACACTTCTGCCCTTAGTGGAGTTAATCCAGAGCTGCATGCACACTTCTGCACCTAGTGGAGTTAATCCAGAGCTGCATGCACACTTCTGCACCTAGTGGAGTTAATCCAGAGCTGCATGCACACTTCTGCACCTAGTGGAGTTAATCCAGAGTTGCATGCACACTTCTGCCCTTAGTGGAGTTAATCCAGAGCTGCATGCACACTTCTGCACCTAGTGGAGTTAATACAGAGTTGCATGCACACTTCTGCACCTAGTGGAGTTAATCCAGAGTTGCATGCACACTTCTGCCCTTAGTGAAACTCATCCAGAGCTGCATGCACACTTCTGCACCTAGTGGAGTTAATCCAGAGCTGCATGCACACTTCTGCACCTAGTGGAGTTAATCCAGAGCTGCATGCACACTTCTGCACCTAGTGTGGAGTTAATCCAGAGTTGCATGCACACTTCTGCCCTTAGTGGAGTTAATCCAGAGCTGCATGCACACTTCTGCCCTTAGTGGAGTTAATCCAGAGTTGCATGCACACTTCTGCACCTAGTGGAGTTAATCCAGAGCTGCATGCACACTTCTGCACCTAGTGGAGTTAATCCAGAGTTGCATGCACACTTCTGCCCTTAGTGGTGTTAATCCACAGCTGCATGCACACTTCTGCACCTAGTGGAGTTAATACAGAGTTGCATGCACACTTCTGCCCTTAGTGTAGTCTATCCGGAGCTGCATGCACACTTCTGCCCTTAGTGGAGTTAATCCAGAGCTGCATGCACACTTCTGCCCTTAGTGTAGTCTATCCAGAGCTGCATGCACACTTCTGCCCTTAGTGTAGTCCATACAGAGCTGCATGCACACTTCTGCCCTTAGTGGAGTTAATCCAGAGCTGCATGCACACTTCTGCCCTTAGTGTAGTCCATCCAGAGCTGCATGCACACTTCTGCCCTTAGTGTAGTCCATCCAGAGCTGCATGCACACTTCTGCCCTTAGTGTAGTCCATCCAGAGCTGCATGCACACTTCTGCCCTTAGTGTAGTCTATCCAGAGCTGCATGCACACTTCTGCCCTTAGTGTAGTCCATCCAGAGCTGCATGCACACTTCTGCCCTTAGTGTAGTCCATCCAGAGCTGCATGCACACTTCTGCCCTTAGTGTAGTCCATACAGAGCTGCATGCACACTTCTGCCCTTAGTGTAGTCTATCCGGAGCTGCATGCACACTTCTGCCCTTAGTGTAGTCCATCCAGAGCTGCATGCACACTTCTGCCCTTAGTGTAGTCCATACAGAGCTGCATGCACACTTCTGCCCTTAGTGTAGTCTATCCGGAGCTGCATGCACACTTCTGCCCTTAGTGTAGTCCATCCAGAGCTGCATGCACACTTCTGCCCTTAGTGTAGTCCATCCAGAGCTGCATGCACACTTCTGCCCTTAGTGTAGTCCATCCAGAGCTGCATGCACACTTCTGCCCTTAGTGTAGTCCATCCAGAGCTGCATGCACACTTCTGCCCTTAGTGTAGTCCATCCAGAGCTGCATGCACACTTCTGCCCTTAGTGTAGTCCATACAGAGCTGCATGCACACTTCTGCCCTTAGTGTAGTCCATCCAGAGCTGCATGCACACTTTTGCCCTTAGTGTAGTCCATCCAGAGCTGCATGCACACTTCTGCCCTTAGTGAAACTCATCCAGAGCTGCATGCACACTTCTGCGCTTAGTAGCCGGAGACAAGCAGCGTTTCCTGAAGCGTCTTCTGCTTGAAAATCAGATGTTTTACATCGCTGCAGTGTGAACGCAGCTCTAAAACCGGCGTACGTGACAACACGACACAGCCGTGGCCGTAAAGGGGTTAATAGCAGCAGTCCACGCCCACCTCCGACTGCTGCCTATGATTGGCGGATCTCTCCGGCTGCCGCCTGTGATTGGCGGACTTCTGGGTGGGCGTGTCCCCCGCAGGCTAAGCACCGGGGACACACCGAGGTGTCGCCACAGTATATTAACCTCCTGCGCGCTGACGCGGACATGTCGACATACATTGGCAGGGCGCTGGTTGGCGGAGTGCGGGCGCATTGTGTCATGGCAGCGGCGGGGAGAGGACTCGTCTTCAGACAGGTAAAATAATCTCCGGCACTTGGGGGGTTAATTGCATGGTGGTCATGTGACTTAACCCCGTCTGTGCCGGCTGCTTTTAATTCAGTGCAATTTAGGGTGGTCGTCAGAGGTGTCACTGACTGTATCCGCTGTCATAGAGCCAAGAGGGGCTGCAGTGACCCCCGAGAGGGTCCCCGGGCCCGGCCCACCACTATGGTGACCGGTCACTGGGCCGTAGGGGACTGGGACATAGAAGAAGCAGCAGTTTATGGTCATCACTGGCTGCAATAATCATATAATAGGAGGAGGAGGGTCAGTAAGGAAGTGAGGAGGAGGCTGCACACTCACACTGCACATTCCGGAGCGCTGCCAAATCCTGGAGCCGATCCAGCAGAACCAGAACCGCAGGCACCATACACTGGCCCCCAGACCAGACCCCTATATACAGCCCGCAGACCTCCTATATACAGCCCGCAGACCTCCTATATACAGCCCGCAGACCAGACTCTCCTATATACAGCCCGCAGACCAGACCCCCCCTATGTACAGCCCACAGACCAGACCCCCCCCTATGTACAGCCTGCAGAGCAGACCCCTATATACAGCCTGCAGAGCAGACCCCCTATATACAGCCCGCAGAGCAGACCCCCTATATACAGCCTGCAGAGCAGACCCCCTATATACAGTCCGCAGAGCAGACCCCCTATATACAGCCCGCAGAGCAGACCCCCTATATACAGCCCGCAGAGCATACCCCCTATGTACAGCCCGCAGAGCATACCCCCTATGTACAGCCCGCAGAGCATACCCTCTATGTGCAGCTCGCAGACCAGACCCTCTATATACAGCTCGCAGACCAGACCCTCTATATACAGCTCGCAGACCAGATCCTCTATATACAGCCCGCAGACCAGACCCTCTATATACAGCCCGCAGAGCAGACCCTCCATATACAGCCCGCAGAGCAGACCCTCTATATACAGCCCGCAGAGCAGACCCTCTATATACAGCCCGCAGAGCAGACCCTCCATATACAGCCCTCAGAGCAGACCCTCCATATACAGCCCGCAGACCAGACCCTCTATATACAGCTCGCAGACCAGACCTTCTATATACAGCTCGCAGACCAAACCCTCTATATACAGCCCGCAGACCAGACCCTCGATATACAGCCCGCAGACCAGACCCTCGATATACAGCCCGCAGACCAGACCCTCGATATACAGCCCACAGACCAGACCCTCGATATACAGCCCGCAGACCAGACCCTCTATATACAGCCCGCAGACCAGACCCTCTATATACAGCCCGCAGACCAGACCCTCTATATACAGCCCGCAGACCAGACCCTCTATATACAGCCCGCAGACCAGACCCTCTATATACAGCCCGCAGACCAGACCCTCTATATACAGCCCGCAGACCAGACACCTCTATACAGCCACTAGACCCCCCCCTATATACAGCCCACAGACCAGACCCCTCTATACAGCCACCAGACCCCCTGTATACAGCCACCAGATGTCTATATAAAAACAGCCCCCAGACCAGACCCCTTAAATACCTCCACCAGACCACTAAAAGTAACCAAAACCTTTTTTCCCTGCAGCTGTTTGAGCCGGTCAGCTGTACATACACCTACCTTCTGGCTGATGCAGAAACCAAAGAAGCCGTCCTGATCGACCCCGTGCTGGATACGGCGAACCGCGACGCCAAACTGGTCAAAGATCTGGGGCTCAAGATGGTCTATGCAGGTACGAGGGGCTCACATACAGGGTATACAGCTCAGAGAGACATAGGTCTCTTTAAACAGACACCGTAACTTGCTGGGACTTGTAGTTTGGAAAGACATAGGTCTATTTAAAGGGACACTAACGGTAAATTGAGACGTCTGAGTAGTGATTGCCGAGTTGGGGAGGGATCCCCACTTTCTGTCACTCATCCCTATACAAAACACTGTCTGCCCCTCCTCCACCTGAAATGACTGATAACAGAGAACAATAGTAGACTATTCTCCATACAGGAAACCCAGACACAAAGCTGCAGTAATAACATTTTATGGGGTTCAAAGTGTAAAATCTTGATAGTAAATGAGTGAATTACAGCAATGGAACTAGAGCCATGAATAATCCGCGGCAGAGGCCAGAGCACTGCACGCCTATG
Source organism: Anomaloglossus baeobatrachus (assembly GCF_048569485.1). Lineage (NCBI taxonomy): Eukaryota > Metazoa > Chordata > Amphibia > Anura > Aromobatidae > Anomaloglossus > Anomaloglossus baeobatrachus. The sequence continues at coordinate 31,281,248 of NC_134363.1, read as the reverse complement.
TACAAGAATACAACTACTATAATACTGCTCCTATGTACAAGAATATAACTACTATAATACTCCTCCCTATATACAAGAATATAACTACTATAATACTGCTCCTATGTACAAGAATATAACTACTATAATACTGCCCCCTATGTACAAGAATATAACTACTATAATACTGCCCCTATGTACAAGAATATAACTACTATAATACTGCCCCTTATGTACAAGAATACAACTACTATAATACTGCCCCCTATGTACAAGAATATAACTACTATAATACTGCCCCTATGTACAAGAATATAACTACTATAATACTGCCCCTTATGTACAAGAATATAACTAGTATAATACTGCCCCTATGTACAAGAATATAACTACTATAATACTGCCCCTTATGTACAAGAATATAACTACTATAATACTGCCCCTTATGTACAAGAATACAACTACTATAATACTGCCCCCTATGTACTAGAATATAACTACTATAATACTGCCCCTTATGTACAAGAATACAACTACTATAATACTGCCCCCTATGTACAAGAATATAACTACTATAATACTGCCCCTATGTACAAGAATATAACTACTATAATACTGCTCCTATGTACAAGAATACAACTACTATAATACTGCTCCTATGTACAAGAATACAACTACTATAATACTGCTCCTATGTACAAGAATACAACTACTATAATACTGCTCCTATGTACAAGAATACAACTACTATAATACTGCCCCCTATGTACAAGAATATAACTACTATAATACTGCCCCTATGTACAAGAATATAACTACTATAATACTGCCCCTTATGTACAAGAATATAACTACTATAATACTGCCCCTTATGTACAAGAATACAACTACTATAATACTGCCCCCTATGTACAAGAATATAACTACTATAATACTGCCCCTTATGTACAAGAATACAACTACTATAATACTGCCCCCTATGTACAAGAATATAACTACTATAATACTGCCCCTATGTACAAGAATATAACTACTATAATACTGCTCCTATGTACAAGAATACAACTACTATAATACTGCTCCTATGTACAAGAATACAACTACTATAATACTGCTCCTATGTACAAGAATACAACTACTATAATACTGCTCCTATGTACAAGAATATAACTACTATAATACTGCCCCCTATGTACAAGAATATAACTACTATAATACTGCCCCCTATGTACAAGAATATAACTACTATAATACTGCCCCCTATGTACAAGAATATAACTACTATAATACTGCTCCTATGTACAAGATTATAACTACTATAATACTGCCCCTATGTACAAGAACATAACTACTATAATACTGCCCCTATGTACAAGATTATAACTACTATAATACTGCTCCTATGTACAAGAATATAACTACTCTAATACTGCCCCTATGTACAAGATTATAACTACTATAATACTGCCCCTATGTACAAGAATATAACTACTATAATACTGCTCCCTATGTACAAGACTATAACTACTATAATACTGCCCCCTATGTACAAGAACATAACTACTATAATACTGCCCCTATGTACAAGAATATAACTGCTATAATACTGCTCCTATGTACAAGGATATAACTACTATAATACTGCCCCTATGTACAAGAATATAACTACTATAATACTGCCCCTATGTACAAGAATATAACTACTATAATACTGCCCCCTATGTACAAGACTATAACTACTATAATACTGCCCCCTATGTACAAGAACATAACTACTATAATACTGCCCCTATGTACAAGAATATAACTACTATAATACTGATCCCTATGTACAAGAATATAACTACTATAATACTGCCCCTATGTACAAGAATATAACTGCTATAATACTGCTCCTATGTACAAGGATATAACTACTATAATACTGCCCCTATGTACAAGAATATAACTACTATAATACTGCCCCCTATGTACAAGAATATAACTACTATAATACTGCTCCCTATGTACAAGAATATAACTACTATAATACTGCCCCCTATGTACAAGAATATAGCTACTATAATACTGCCCCCTATGTACAAGAATATAACTACTATAATACTGCTCCTATGTACAAGAATATAACTACTATAATACTGCTCCTATGTACAAGAATATAATTACTATAATACTGCTCCCTATATACAAGAATATAACTACTATAATACTGCCCCTATGTACAAGAATATAACTACTATAATACTGCCCCCTATGTACAAGAATATAACTACTATAATACTGCTCCTATGTACAAGAATATAACTACTATAATACTGCTCCTATGTACAAGAATATAATTACTATAATACTGCTCCCTATATACAAGAATATAACTACTATAATACTGCCCCTATGTACAAGAATATAACTACTATAATACTGCCCCCTATGTACAAGAATATAACTACTATAATACTGCTCCTATGTACAGGAATATACTATAATACACGACATTCGTGTACTCCATTAACCCTTTACTCTCCTTTTCTCCACCCTGCAGCTAACACTCACTGCCATGCAGATCATGTGACTGGGACGGGGGTCCTGAAGAAGCTGCTCCCCGGGTGTAAGAGCGTCATTTCTAAGGACAGTGGGGCTCTGGCGGACATTCACATACAGGAGGGGGATTCCATCAAATTTGGCAAATATGTAAGTTTCGGAATTGGACTCTTAGCATGGGCAGAAATGGGGTCCTGACTGAAGAAGCCCCCCTAGTGGCGCAGTGTCTGCACAGAGTGCCTCCTGCTGATCCCATGTCTTCAGATGTGATACATTTCGGGTTGTTCCCCTCTGCAGTCTCTGGAGGCGCGCTCCACTCCTGGCCACACAGACGGCTGCCTCACCTATGTGCTCAATGATAACAGCATGGCCTTCACCGGGGACGCCCTGCTCATCCGAGGCTGCGGCCGCACGGACTTCCAGCAAGGTACGTCCCCATCAGACACTGACCTTTCTATATCCTTTGTTTTACACTGTCTATTGCTGGCTGCAGAAGGAGTCAACTGAGAATCAATCAGTGAGCTCATCCCAATAGGAGAAGCCTGTCTCTTTTTGCAGTTCCCTCAGCTGATTTGATTGACCTTCTATATCATTTGCTTTGCACAATCAGATGAGGGAACTGCAAAAAGAGACAGGCTTCTCCTATTAGAACGAGCTCACTGATGGGTTCTCAGTTTACTCAGTGAGCTCATTCTGAAAGGAGAAGTCTGACCCTTTTTGCGCTTCCCTCAGCTGATTTGGTTGACCTTCTATATCCTTCACTTTGCAGAGGCTATTGCTGACTGGAGTCAACTGAGAATCCATCAGTGAGCTCATTCTGTCAGGAGAAGTCTGTCTCTTTCCTCTTCTCTCAGCTGATTTGGTTGACCTTCTATATCCTTCGCTTTGCACAGTCTATTGCTAGCTGCATAATGAGTTAACTGAGAATCCATCAGTGAGCTCATTCTGAAATTTGAAGTCTTTCTCTTTTTGCGTTTCGCTCAACTGATTTGGTTGATCTTCTATATCCTTTGCTTTGCACGATCTATTGCTGGCTGCAAAATGAGTTAACTGAGAATCCATCAGTGAGCTCATTCTGAAATTTGAAGTCTTTCTCTTTTTGCGTTTCGCTCAACTGATTTGGTTGATCTTCTATATCCTTTGCTTTGCACGATCTATTGCTGGCTGCAAAATGAGTTAACTGAGAATCCATCAGTGAGCTCATTTTGGACTCAGGAGAAGTCTGACTCTTTTTGCGTTTCCCTCAGCTGATTTGGTTGACCTTCTATATTCCTTGCTTTGCATTGTCTCTTTCTAGCTGTCAAATGAGTTAACTGAGGATCCATCAGTGAGCTCATACTGAAGGGAGAAGTCTGACCCTTTTTGAGCTTCCCTCAACTGATTTGGTTGACGGCTATTGCTGACTGGAGTCAACTGAGGCTCCATCAGTGAGCTCATTCTTTCAGGGGAAGTCTGTCTCTTTCCTCTTCTCTCAGCTGATTTGGTTGACCTATATCCTTCACTTTGCACAGTCTCTTGCTAGCTGCATAATGCGTTAACTACAATCCATCAGTGAGCTCATTCTGACAAGAGAAGTGTTTTTGTTTTTTTTTTTGCACTTCCCTCAGCTGATTTGGTTGACCTTCTATATTCTTCGCTTTCCACAATCTATTGCTAGCTGCAGCATGAGTAAACTGAGAACCCATCAGTGAGCTCATCCTGAAAGAAGTCTGTCTCTTTTTGCGGTTCCCTCAGCTGATTTGGTTGACCTTCTTTATCATATCCTGGCTGAAGAATGAGCTATCTGAGGATCCATCAGTGAGCTCACTCTAATAGCAGTCTCTTTTTGAGCTTCTCTCCGCTGATTTGGTTGACCTTCTATATCCTTTCCTTTGCACTGAGTATTGCTGGCTGCAGAATGAGTTAACTGAGGAACCATCAGTGAGCTCATTCTGAAAGAAGTCTGTCGATTGTTGCGCTTCCCTCAGCTATTTTGGTTGACCTTCATTTCTTGGCTGAAAAATGAGCTAACTGAGAATCCATCAGTGAGCTCATTCTAATAGAAGTCTGTGTCTTTCTACACTTCCGTCAGTTGATTTGGTTGACCACTTCTTTTTTTTTTTTTTTAATTTTTTTTCTTTTTTATTATCATTTCCTGTCTGAAGAATGAGCTGAGAATCCATCAGTGAGCTCATCGTAATAGAAGTCTGTTTCTTCCTGCACTTCCGTCAGCTGATTTGGTTGACCCCCCCCCTTTTTTTTTTTTTTTTTTTTTTTTTTTTTATTTATTATTATTACTAACATTTCCTGTCTGAAGAATGAGCTAACTGAGGATCCATCAGTGAGCTCATTCTAATAGAAGTCTGTGTCTTTCTACACTTCCGTCAGCTGATTTGGTTGACCACTTTTTTTTTCTTTTTTCTTATTATCATTTACTGTCTGAAGAATGAGCTAACTGAGGATCCATCAGTGAGCTCATTCTAATAGAAGTCTGTTTCTTTCTGCACTTCTGTCAGCTGATTTATGACCACAAACCACATCAAAGTTGAGTTTTTGGGGAAACAAAGTTCATGTAAAAGCCAAACTGTGCAATATTTTTAGTGAAGCCGTGTTGCAAAAAATGATATTGAGGCCACAATCCATGCATTTAGGTAAAAAACAAATAAAAATGGACAACCCCTTTAAATTGTGTTTCAGGCTGCCCCAGTACTCTGTATCAGTCGGTGCACAGCAAGATCTTCTCCCTGCCCAACAGCTGCTTTCTATACCCGGCTCATGACTACACCGGTAAGTGCTGCCACCTCCATGCCTCCTTGTATGTAGGATGTGGCGGCCATTTTTACCACCTCTGTAGCCATCGTATGGTCACACGGTCACCCGGGCTGCATTGCCCCTGCTGTCTTTTGCACTGACTTATGGAACTTTTTTTCATCAGGTCAGTCTGTGACAACTGTCGAGGAGGAAAAACGTCTGAACCCGCGACTGACCAAGAGCGAAGCCGAGTTTGTGGACATCATGAATAATTTGAACCTGCCCAAGCCGAAACAGATAGGTGAGGACGTCGTCCGTAATGTCGGATGCTGTAGAATTGGAAGCCTGACGTGATCCTGTACTCAGCCGGGCGGGCTCCCCCATAGTGGTATAGCACAGCCATTCAGAAGGGACTATTGTAGCCAGTATAAAAGCCGAGGCAGGGAATGCAGCAGCCGCTTTGTGATGAATCTGGATAGTGTGAGAACGTCTATCTGTAAAATTGGAAGCACTAATGATAAGAGCTGTATAATGCGGACACATAAGATGCCCCCAAAACTGAAAGGGGATAAGCATAGATTCTAAATAGAAGCGATTCGATGAATTTTAGGAATTTGCCGAACAGGGGATGTCAAACAATTTTCAATTTGCATTGCAGAAGATTGCTTCTGCCAAAGAAGCCTAATGCATAGCCGGGTGGGCTTCCCAATATCACAGAACGAACTATCGTAGCCAGTATAAAAGCCGCGGCAGGGAATGCAGCTGCCCCATGTTGTAATTCTGGATAGTCAAAGAACATCACAACCTACAGCTTAGATATAGGGAGTGAAAGCCCTAAAACACTGAAGAAACTCTACAGATAGTGTGTGTGTGATGGGAAGGAAGGTCAAGAAGAGAGGAACGGGCTGTTTATATCCCCTTATATTTGCATTAAAGGGTCTGAAATGAGTCATAGGAGACGTCTGAGGGTCATATACATCTTTTTTAGGGTTCAAGAAGCCTGTTAGGTAAAAACTCAGCGAAGCTGGTGAAACCGGATTTCATAAGATTCTTCTCCCTTTAATATATCTGTCTATGCCTTAAAATATATATATTTTATTTGGTAAAAGCATTTTGTCTGCTATTGGAAACGTAATAGTACACATGCAATATACATATTGACCACAAGATGTCTCTATGGCACACTATTTATCCTACCCTGCAGTACACAGGTTTGCCACAAGATGTCACTATGGTACACAATTGCTTTTACCCTGCAGTATAGTGGTTGACCACAAGATGTCACTATGATACAGAATTGCTTTTACCCTGCAGTATAGAGGTTGGCCACAAGATGTCACTATGGCACACAATTGCTTTTACCCTGCAGTACACAGGTTGACCACAAGATGTCAGTATGGTACACTCTTGCCCTGCCCCTGTAGTACACAGGTTGGCCACAAGATTTCACTGTAGTACAGTTTCCCTTGCCCTGCAGTACACAGGTTGACCACAAGATGTCACTATGGTACACAATTGCCCTTACCCTGCAGTACACAGGTTGACCACAAGATGTCACTATGGCACACAATTGCTTTTACCCTGCAGTACACAGGTTGACCCCAAGATGTCACTATGGCACACAATTGCCCTTACCCTGCAGTACACAGGTTGACCACAGGATGTCACTATGGCACACAATTACCCTTACCCTGCAGTACACAGGTTGACCACAGGATGTCACTATGGTACACAATTACCCTTACCCTGCAGTACACAGGTTGACCACAGGATGTCACTATGGTACACAATTGCTTTTACCCTACAGTACACAGGTTGACCCCAAGATGTCGCTATGGCACACAATTGCCCTTACCCTGCAGTACACAGGTTGACCCCAAGATGTCGCTATGGCACACAATTGCCCTTACCCTGCAGTACACAGGTTGACCACAGGATGTCACTATGGTACACAATTGCTTTTACCCTGCAATACACAGGTTGACCACAAGATGTCGCTATGGCACACAATATCTTTTACCCTACAGTACACAGGTTGACCACAAGATGTCGCTATGGCACACAATATCTTTTACCCTACAGTACACGGGTTGACCACTAGATGTCGCTATTGATACTTACTAAACTTATGGCTGTCTCTTATCTTCAGATGTCGCTGTCCCGGCAAACCTAAAATGTGGCATTCAGGACGACTGATGATATCTCGACCCTTCCCCCACAGCAACACGTATCTTACTGACTTGTCTTGAAGAATAAGAAGATTTTGGTTCCGGTTGATATTTTTCTACTAATGCCGATGCTGAGAGGTCACATGATTGTATTTTTGAGGCCGTCCTGGAGCGCTGGGATATCGGAGGGGCGGCGGGCAGATTTCTATACCTCATGGGTGAATGTTGGGGAGATCTGGCGGGTCTGTGTATATATGTAAATCATTCTCTTTTATTCTAAGGTATCTATTCTAATAATAAAAGCCATAAACCTCCGTGTGTTCCATGATTAGCGGTATATAAGGTGACGGGCAGTTACAGGGGGGGTGAGGACCGCTGCAATGTCTGGGCTGAAGGATAGGAGATGCCAATCATGATGCCCCTAGGGGGTCTGTTGTTGGTTTCTTGTCCATATGCCCCCGATGGGACGATGAGGACATAACACCAGGGGGATCCAAACACCGAGACCGGTCAACATGAAGGTGTCCTTTCAGTCCCATGTCAATGAAGACGGATACCCTACTTTTTGGGTGGAGATCGGTCACGGTTCCGTCATGACGCACCATAACATGGACAATAAATGGCCAAAGCCTCGTGCCGACACTGCTCCCCTTGAAGTACAAGTGGTGACCCAAACATCTCCATTATTGAGGGAATCTAAACTGTGCTCCAAACCAACAAAAGGGTTGTGCTTCAGGCCGTCTTGAAGCCCCAACAAAATGTGTTAGGACTAAACTTTGGGAGATGGGGTCACACTAGGTACGGGGAAGTACCAAGGAAAACCCTGTGTCTACGGAAAGGGAAGATGGTGACCCCTGACCAAATCTACTGCTGGTCCCTGGGGTCCCTCACCACCCTAGATAGGTTCTGCACCTATGCACCAAACCGGATACCTGACCATAGGTATCCCTACTGCTGGGCCCTAAATAGGGAACGGAAGGGATGAGCTCTTCATCAACCCCACTAAACACTAAAGAAGACATAAGGAGGACACACAGAAGAAAATATATGAACTACTTATCCAAGATGACACAGGTAGACGTATAGCAAAGTTTTCAGCAACAATACCACAAAGGAGTACAAGCCACCTGCTTGCAACAAGGCTTGAAGGAACTGAAACAATCACCAGCACCAGTCCAAAGAAGGAAGGAGTATTTAAGCACCAAGAGAATACTGATGAAAAGCAGCTGAATGGAAGTTGAGCTTCTGTTGGGTCCAAAAGGGGGAGAGATGAATCCAGCAGGAAAGCTACCTATATCAATGTATACTGACAGCAGGAACAATGGAAAGTCAGGGAGCATTCTGTGCAGCCAAACGCTGTGACCTTCTATGGCCAGAACCCATATGATTGTCACCCGTGACAGATGGAATCCATCTGGGCTTCTAGCTGACTCAAAACCGAGAACAAATCGGCCATGTGGACATTGCCAGTTCTACACTCTACCGAATTCCACATCCACAGGGCCGCCAGACCACTAGTGGAATTATCTCAGATAATTTTTAGTTGACTACATGAGGCTTTCGAAAACTGGAGGTGTTCTACAGGACCCAGGTCATCTGCCACTGGTATGGATGACTAGGATGGTGGCAGAGGAACCATCTGATCATGTCCACCACTTCTTAGAGGTTCTGAATCCACCTCAAGCCTCTGTGGAACGCCTCCAGTTCTCCAAATAACTGGCTCTTTGGGCCGTTCCGAAAATATACAAATGGCCAAGAATCCAAATGATGGGTTTTGAGAGACCTAAAAGAAACAAGATGAACATATTGTATGGATGACTAGGATGGTGGAACATTCTGATCGTGTCCACCATTTCTCGGAGGTTCTGAGTCCACCTCAAGCTTCTGTGGAACATTTCCAGTTCTCAAAATAACTGTCTCTTTGGGCCGTCCCGAAAATATACAAATGGCCAAGAATCCAAAAAATGGGTTTTGCGAGACCTAAAAGAAACAAGACGAACATATCAACCAGCCACCCATGTATCCAACTTGTGTCTTAGCTGACTCTGTGGCAGCCTCTATTCTAGAGAAGTGGTCACCAAATTTCTGAGGGTTAACCCCTGAAGTCTTAGACTTCGATGGAATAAGGACTACATTTGGTATTGGGTTAGTGAAGGAAGGTGCCGGCCCTGGGACACTCTGGTGGCAAACTCCTTCGCTAAGGAGCCTTTGGGTGCTCATGGTTTCCTCAGGCCGGTGTTTGTCACCCCTCTGGTGGTCCTCATCGTAGAACACAAACACACACGACACCAGAGCTCACTTAGCCAACCAGAAAGTCTGCTTTTGCTTCCTTCCCCTCAGTGTGGGGTACTACCTCTCGACCTGTCCCGCTCCACCATTTTGGATCTCATCCTCAAGCTGTGGGGTTTGTGTCCCCTTTACCCTGACTCCATTCACCTTTGTCTGATTCTGGGCCTTGGCGGCTCTCTAGCCAGATGACTCTCGAAGCCTGCCGGGGTGACCCGTAGACTCCGGACGTCTTGAGGATACCTCAGGGTTTCCTGACTGGCCACCAACCCTCTTATAGACTGACTCCTCTCGAGACCTCCCAATCATCCTCTTTCCCACATCTGTCACTACCCCTTTAACCCTATCTCTTCCACCCTGTCACTACCTCAGCCCAACCACCAGGTGGCGCCTCTGGTACAGTCCCGCTCTGTATCTGGAACTTGCACCCAGCTTGTGTTAGAAATGGCACATATTGGAGCAAAGCCTGCTAGAAGACTTAACAGATGTGAACGCGGGTGTATGAATCATATCTTCTGAGATTATTCACCCCACAGAATTTCTCATGTGGGGTCAGTGCCCCACTCGTGATCAGTGAACCCAGGAAACTATAGTCTTCATGGCTGACACAAACTGCTCCCTGACATCCTATTCTTCCTGCTGCGGTGTAAATGGTATCTTCTCTGCTTGGGATTAATCCCTTTCCTTTTAGGACCCTGCAGATATCCTCACCTTTCAACTTCCCCTGTGTTTGCCCCCTGTGTCCTCTTTAGTGCTTAGTGGGGTTGACTAAGCGCTCATCCCATCCATTCCATAAGTAGGGCACTGTGGCATAACCGGAGTCTGATGTGCCCCTGTGCAAAGTTTTACCCCCCCCCCCCCCCCCCCCACACACACATTTGGTCCATTGTAGCATTCGAAATCCAATAAAGTCTTAAGAGTTGTCCCCATCCCCTTAATTGTGGTAATGACCCCCCGTCCTGTACTTCCTAGTAAATATGTTCCCCATCCTGGTGTATGACTCCATCATGACTATATGCTGGTATATATAGCCCCATCATGGCTCCATCCTGACATATATGTTCCCATAATGGCCTAACCTTATATATATACCCATCATGGCCCCATGCCGAAGTGTCTCCCCATCAGGGCCGCATCATAGTATTAAATGGCTCCATCATGTCCCCATTTAGGTATATATGTCCCCATTCTGGTATATATGGCCACATCATATCCCGATCCTGGTATATATAGCTTCATCATGTCCCTATCCTGGTATATATGGCCCTATCATGTCTCCATACTTGTATATACTGCAATCCTAGTATATGTCCCCATTTTGGTCACATCCTGGTATGTAGTCCCATCCTGGTATATGTCCCCATCTTGGTATATGTTCCCATCAGGACCCAACCTTGTATATATCTCCATCATGGTCCCATGCTGGTGTATCTCGCCATCATGGCCCCATCCTGGTGTATATATGGCCCCATCATGTCCCCATTTAGGTATATATTGCCCCATACTGGTATATGTACCCATCCTGGTATAATGTTCCCATCATGGTCCAACCTTGTATATATCCCAATCATGGTGCCATGCTGGTGTATCTCACTATCATGACCCCGTCCTGCTATATGGCTCCAACATGTCGCCATTTAGGTATATATTGCCCCATCCTGGTATATGTCCCCATCCTGGTATATATGACCCCATCATGCCTCCATCCTGGTATGTAGCCCAATCCTTGTATATGTCCCCATTTTGTCCCCATCCTGGTATATGTCCCCATCCTGATATATGTCCCAATCTAGTATCCATCCTGGTATATAGCTTCATGTCCCCATCCTGGTATATATAGCTCCATCATGTCTCCATCCTGGTATATAGACCTATCCTAGTATATATCCCCATTTTGGCCACATCCTGGTATGTAGCCCCATTCTGGTATATGTCCTCATCATGGCTGCATCCTGGTGTATATATGGCCCCATCATGTCCCCATTTAGGTGTATATTGCCCCATCCTAGTATATGTCCCCATCCTGGTATATATGATCCTCATCATGTCTCCATCCTGGTATTTAGCCCAATCCTTGTATATGTCCCTATTTTGTCCCCATCCTGATATATGTCCCAATCTAGTCCCCATCCTGGTATATAGCTTCATCATATCCCGATCCTGGTATATATAGCTCCATCATGTCTCCATCCTGGAATATAGACCTATCCTACTATATATCCCTATTTTGGCCACATCCTGGTATGTAGCCCCATTCTGGTATATGTCCTCATCATGGCCGCATCCTGGTACATATCCGCATCCTGGTAACTATGATCTGCCAGCGCGCCACACACAGTAAAAAAACCAAATGATTACACTCATCTTTCCGACGCTCCCCGGTGTCACCCTCTGACGCTGGCATGCTGGCAACTGATCAGCTTGTCAGCAGCGCAGAGCATGACATCACTGTTAGCTGTGACAGAATATTCACCACTCTTTATGCCTAGGATTATGGGCATGGGGAGCAGTGAATATTCATAACATTAATTGGTGGCCGGCAAATCTCAGCGCAGGGACCTGACAGGTCTCTGTGCTGCAATGTATTTCAGCTGGATGAGCGCCCTTGGATGCACAAGTGCTGGGGTCGGTGGGCCGGGTCATGGTCAAGATCCCTGCGACTGTAATTGTTTCGCCCCTGCTAGGGCCCAATTGACTTAGTCAGGGGGTCACATTCTCCCCCTTACCTAGACACCGGGTTTCCTCTTCCCTGTCGTACATGAGATACTTCCCCATACCTAGCGTGACATTAGTGGAGGGCAAATGTGTTCTACAACGTTCCCCACCATTCCAGAAGTGTATCATATTATAGACCCTATTCACAAAAATGGCTGATGGCCATAACTGTTGTGCTTCACCTTTTTCTACACTCATTACCTTATTTAATGCTAAGTTTTTAACAAAAATATATAAATAAAGTAGTTTTTTTGTTATTGATTTATAAGGGTAGTCTTTATATAATGGTTCCCCTTCTCATTTGTAATTCTCCTGTTAACATTGCACTTCTTTCTGCGGCCACTAGATGGCTCCCGAGGCTTATTGAGTTCTATGGTAACTATGAATTTCTATGCAGTGAGCGGTGAAAGCTGAGAACTTCTTTTTTATTTTTTTTTTTTTAGTTTAAAGTTGTGAAACTTTGCGACAGTGTTCTGCAATCAGTCATGGTTAAGTGATGGTTTCTATCAGCGCAGGGCATTGCCGAAATAAAAAAAGATTCCCAAAATACTATAAAAAAAAGGGGGGGTGGGAGGGGGGGCAGCTGGAGGACTGATCAAATGCTGCATCCATCTGCTGCTCATTAGTGGTAACTCCTGAGGAATGGACGGGATGACCTGCGGACACGGCTTATGTTCTGCACACAGCGGCGCGGATATTTTTAACCTGAAACATATTTCAGAGCAATTACCTGCAAAATCCATGTTACTCGTTTAGGGCTGATATTACTGATCCTGAGTTAGCTGCTGTATTGTACTCCAGAGCTGCACTCACTATTCTGCTGGTGCAGTCACTGTGTACATACATTACATTACTGATCCTGAGTTAGCTGCTGTATTATACTCCAGAGCTGCACTCACTATTCTGCTGGTGCAGTCACTGTGTACATACATTACTGATCCTGAGTTAGCTGCTGTATTGTACTCCAGAGCTGCACTCACTATTCTGCTGGTGCAGTCACTGTGTACATACATTACATTACTGATCCTGAGTTAGCTGCTGTATTATACTCCAGAGCTGCACTCACTATTCTGCTGGTGCAGTCACTGTGTACATACATTACTGATCCTGAGTTACCTCCTGTATTATACTCCAGAGCTGCACTCACTATTCTGCTGGTGCAGTCACTGTGTACATACATTACATTACTGATCCTGAGTTACCTCCTGTATTATACTCCAGAGCTGCACTCACTATTCTGCTGGTGCAGTCACTGTGTACATACATTACATTACTGATCCTGAGTTAGCTGCTGTATTATACTCCAGAGCTGCACTCACTATTCTGCTGGTGCAGTCACTGTGTACATACATTACTGATCCTGAGTTACCTCCTGTATTATACTCCAGAGCTGCACTCACTATTCTGCTGGTGCAGTCACTGTGTACATACATTACATTACTGATCCTGAGTTACCTCCTGTATTATACTCCAGAGCTGCACTCCCTATTCTGCTGGTGAGTCACTGTGTACATACATTACATTACTGATCCTGTATTATACTCCAGAGCTGCACTCCCTATTCTGCTGGTGAGTCACTGTGTACATACATTACATTACTGATCCTGTATTATACTCCAGAGCTGCACTCACTATTCTGCTGGTGCAGTCACTGTGTACATACATTACATTACTGATCCTGAGTTACCTCCTGTATTATACTCCAGAGCTGCACTCCCTATTCTGCTGGTGAGTCACTGTGTACATACATTACATTACTGATCCTGTATTATACTCCAGAGCTGCACTCACTATTCTGCTGGTGCAGTCACTGTGTACATACATTACATTACTGATCCTGAGTTACCTCCTGTATTATACTCCAGAGCTGCACTCACTATTCTGCTGGTGCAGTCACTGTGTACATACATTACATTACTGATCCTGAGTTACCGCCTGTATTATACTCCAGAGCTGCACTCACTATTCTGCTGGTGCAGTCACTGTGTACATACATTACATTACTGATCCTGAGTTACCTCCTGTATTATACTCCAGAGCTGCACTCACTATTCTGCTGGTGCAATCACTGTGTACATACATTACATTACTGATCCTGAGTTACCGCCTGTATTATACTCCAGAGCTGCACTCACTATTCTGCTGGTGCAGTCACTGTGTACATACATTACATTACTGATCCTGAGTTACCGCCTGTATTATACTCCAGAGCTGCACTCACTATTCTGCTGGTGCAGTCACTGTGTACATACATTACATTACTGATCCTGAGTTACCTCCTGTATTATACTCCAGAGCTGC
>NC_134363.1:31174028-31261528 GCF_048569485.1 Anomaloglossus baeobatrachus | reverse complement strand
GAAAAACATAAGTTTCCCCGCACAGTCAACCTTGATGTGGTCTGTGGGCAGAAAAACAGATGAGAAGAGCTCAAAAAACCCCAAAACACCAAAAAGCTGGAAACTCTCTGAATGCACCCGGCAGCAGGAGCCGTCAGATGTGTGGTCAGCTCTACCTTGGCCACATCTGTCTGTGTAGGGAGACTCGCTCGCCATCTCATGTTTATTGGCCGCGTCCTCACCATTTATTTGACAGACGTTGTTAAAGTACAACCGTTTCCAATAGAAGACGATAGTGATGGTACCTGTAGCCTAACTTGAATCTTGTGGGCCTCAATACAAAACCCCAAACGAGCCCCCAACTATCGCAGGTCTGTAATAGTAATGGTCTTCTCATGTGGGCAAAATGACCTTTAGGGCCTCAAAAGCTCTGGGGTCGGGGTGCGATTGCAGGTCCTGGACCTATTATGCCCCCTGGATATTACATGGACAGCAGAATTCATTTTCTCCTTCTCCCCCCAAAATAGGATGCCCCCCCGATCCCGTTATACCATCAGGCATTTTTATATATACAGTATATATATATATATATATATATATATATATATATATTTATTTATATTTAATTTATTTATCATATATATTATATACAGTATATATTTATATAATATATCTATATATATTTATGTATACAATATATACACACATGTATATATAAAATAATATAGAATCAATATATATTTAATGATAAATAAATATAAAAAGACATATATATATATATATATATATATATATATATAGATGTGTGTGTGTGTGTGTGTATATATATATATATATATATATATACACACACACATTTTATTTATATCTGATATTTATTGTTATTATTATTGTTGTTATTATTATTGTATTTATTATGCATAGTGTTATATATATATATATATATATAAAAATATAAAAATAATATATATATATATATATAAAAGAAATATAGAGATAAATTTATATATATATCTATATATATAAAAATATATTTCATTTATACTTTTATTGTATATTATTTTATACATATATATTATCATATATTGATCTATTTATTATATTATTTTTTTTATATATATATACACACACACACAAATTTTATTTATATCTGATATTTTTTATTATTATTATTATTATATTTATTATGCATGGTGTTTTATTTATATATATATATATATATATATATATATATAATATATTATTATTATATAAACATACACACACACATATATATAAAAAAGAAATCTAGAGATAAATTTATATATATCTATATATATAAAAATACATTTCATTTATACTTTTATTATATATTATTCTATACATATATTATAATATATTGATCTATTTATTTTATATTTAGATATATATATATGTAAACATATACAGGATATACATATACACAATATATATATTCATATATACTAAATAAATAAATAGTTTATATATACCGTATATATATATATATATATATATATATATATATATATATATATATATATATATATATATATATATATAAAGGGGAACACTTAAACAAGAATTTTGTATTTTGGGGTTTCCTTTATTTTTTTGAGCAGTATATGCAGCATATATATGTATAATTTTATTAGTTTCTTATTTAATTTAGATTACTTTCTCTTTTTTTTATTTATTTCTTTGAAATGTTGGTATTTTTTCATTACTTTCTTAAAAACAAATAAAAACTAGTAATTCTGCAATTTTTCAATTTTCACAGCCATTTCGGGCTACTTTCTGTTGTTTCAGAAAAAGTTTTCAGCAGACTCTTTATCGTCAATGACAGATAATAATGCCTCTGGTAACTCAGGATCTTCCTATTAGAATAGGCGATGTTGCAGCTTCCTCTGATCTTCCTCTGCACACGCTCATTAGATGCTTTAATACATAAGATAAGGTCTGTGTCAGTTTATTGCTGTTAATGTGCGTGTGCATTTTCTGAAACAACAGGGAGATAGTGTCTAAAAAAAGCCCCAGTGGCCGTTATGAAAATTGTAAGATTTCTACTTTTTATTTGTTTTTTTTAGAAGCATTTTAAATAATAATTTTCTTCTGACACGTTGCCTCTAACCCTTGTCAGTGTGACCCCATGCAGATTGCACATGTAGTTGTGAATACTTGTTGTCCCACACGATTTTGGCATCTGATGTACTTTCTTATGAAGGGTCACACAGACCAGCGTAGGAGGTGTTGATTGCCCGATGAGCCCTATAATGAGGAGGCAGATTTTGGGTAATTGGTCCTTGATTATATGTGTGATCAGTCTGTAACGTCCTTATGATCACAGAGCAGGAGGTGACGGAGGAGGAGGCCGCCCGGAGGCTGAGACTAATTGTCAAAGGTCTCAACAAATTGCTGGGTCTGAATAACACAGCCTAAGGAGGTGACAAGAGACACAAAACAAGAGCTAGGCCCCACATCGGGCGCCAATTCTAGCCGGTAAGACAATGGGATAACCCACCATTATATCATTGTGTTCCACCCAAAAACTCTGAAAAACTCACAGCCCCCAATATTGACGCATTTAGTCCCTTATGAGGTTGTATATGTGCCGCCATGGTGTAAGTGTAGCGCCCCTGACTGTATCAGGGTGCTACAGGGAACTGCATCCTGTCCCCCAGGGTGCAGGACCTACCCCACATGGTTCCAGGTTCCCATCAACGGTGTCACTGACATCCGCACTACAAATCCCAACCACACCTCACACCAGGGCTGGACAGAAACACCAGTGGGTTGGTCAAATTGGAGCACGGCCGCCCACCTAGGGGTCAGGCAGACTGGTGGGAGGGAGGAAGTAGGAGAAGAGAGTTGGGCCTCAAAGAGTGAGGAGCAGGGGAGTTGGAGCTCCCAGGGAGGTGACAGGTTGGGTCGCATATGGTGGTCCGGGACCACTGGAGTTGGGGACCGGTATTAGGAACACTGGACAGGAGTGTAACAGACAGAGTCTAGAAGGACTGCTGCCACCAGAAACCCCAGCTACCTTACCGGTACCGAGCACGGCGGGGTACAGGACCCTAGATCGGGGAGTAGCTTCAAGAAACCTGATAATTAGCCTGTGCAGGATAGTCTCTGTATGAACTGTCCCCAAGAGCTCAGAGATTGAAGGCATCAGCCAAAATACACAACCCACTGAAATCCCAAGTGCCAGCCATCAAGAGCACAGCTGCCATACACACGGGTAGCGGGGCCCCGAAAGCTTCAAGCCGAGGAGCCACAACAGTAAAACAATTTGTGCACGGAGGCAGGGCCCTGGACTTACCAAGTGACACTAGTGGGAGCGGGACCTGGACGGGCTCCCCCCGTAGAGACTGCGGTGCCTGGAGACTTTGGTTTACCATCTGTGTGTCTGCTTATTCCACCTAATCCAGCACCAAGACTACCGCAGTGAGGAACCTGACCCCTGCACCTGCTTCCCAAGGCCAAGCCACCCGTTCACCAAATCCCCATAATCCAGGGCCTTCCCTACCTGCGGAGGGACCGACACCTTGCTGTCCCCACACCAACAGCCCCGGTACTCCCATCGGCAGCGGCTGTACTCCCCTTACCGCAACCCACAGGTGGCGTCATGAACATTCATCCCCTGTAAATATTCCCTTACATTTGAAGTGGCCGCAAGCCCCCGGGGCCGAAGACCCTCGAGCCACAGCAACCCCGGATCCGAGCAGTTCGACTGCTGCTGGTGAGCACATAAGGCTAGGTTGTGTTATTACCCATCTATATGGGTCCTGCCATGTATTCAGGGACATGTTCCAGGTCCAGTTTCGGTGGCACTGCTGTTTTATTTAGCTCTGTTATAGGGGCAGTGACACAGGCTGGATCTGTTCTGGTGGCACTGTTGTTGGTCAGGTCTGTTATATGGACAGTGACACAGGCTGGATCTGTTCTGGGGGCACTGTTGTTGGTCAGCTCTGCTATAGGGGCAGTGACACAGGCTGGATCTGTTCTGGGGGCACTGTTGTAGGTCAGCTCTGTTATAGGGGCAGTGACACAGGCTGGATCTGTTCTGGGGGCACTGTTGTTGGTCAGCTCTGTTATAGGGGCAGTGACACAGGCTGGATCTGTTCTGGTGGCACTGTTGTAGGTCAGCTCTGTTATAGGGGCAGTGACACAGGCTGGATCTGTTCTGGGGGCACTGTTGTAGGTCAGCCCTGTTATAGGGGCAGTGACACAGGCTGGATCTGTTCTGGGGGCACTGTTGTTGGTCAGCTCTGTTATAGGGGCAGTGACACAGGCTGGCTCTGTTCTGGGGGCACTGTTGTTGGTCAGCTCTGTTATAGGGGCAGTGACACAGGCTGGATCTGTTCTGATGGCACTGTTGTTGGTCAGCTCTGTTATAGGGGCAGTGACACAGGCTGGATCTGTTCTGGGGGCACTGTTGTTGGTCAGCTCTGTTATAGGGGCAGTGACACAGGCTGGATCTGTTCTGGTGGCACTGTTGTTGGTCAGCTCTGTTATAGGGGCAGTGACACAGGCTGGCTCTGTTCTGGGGGCACTGTTATTGGTCAGCTCTGTTATAGGGGCAGTGACACAGGCTGGATCTGTTCTGGGGGCACTGTTGTTGGTCAGCTCTGTTATAGGGGCAGTGACACAGGCTGGCTCTGTTCTGGTGGCACTGTTGTTGGCCAGCTCTGCTATAGGGGCAGTGACACAGGCTGGCTCTGTTCTGGGGGCACTGTTTTTGGTCAGCTCTGTTATAGGGGCAGTGACACAGGCTGGCTCTGTTCTGGGGGCACTGTTTTTGGTCAGCTCTGTTATAGGGGCAGTGACACAGGCTGGATCTGTTCTGGTGGCACTGTTGTTGGTCAGCTCTGTTATAGGGGCAGTGACACAGGCTGGCTCTGTTCTGGTGGCACTGTTGTAGGTCAGCCCTGTTATAGGGGCAGTGACACAGGCTGGATCTGTTCTGGTGGCACTGTTGTTGGTCAGCTCTGTTATAGGGGCAGTGACACAGGCTGGATCTGTTCTGGGGGCACTGTTGTTGGTCAGCTCTGTTATAGGGGCAGTGACACAGGCTGGATCTGTTCTGGGGGCACTGTTGTTGGTCAGCTCTGTTATAGGGGCAGTGACACAGGCTGGATCTGTTCTGGTGGCACTGTTGTTGGTCAGCCCTGTTATAGGGGCAGTGACACAGGCTGGCTCTGTTCTGGTGGCACTGTTGTTGGTCAGCTCTGTTATAGGGGCAGTGACACAGGCTGGCTCTGTTCTGGGGGCACTGTTGTTGGTCAGCTCTGCTATAGGGGCAGTGACACAGGCTGGATCTGTTCTGGTGGCACTGTTGTTGGTCAGCTCTGTTATAGGGGCAGTGACACAGGCTGGCTCTGTTCTGGGGGCACTGTTGTAGGTCAGCTCTGTTATAGGGGCAGTGACACAGGCTGGCTCTGTTCTGGGGGCACTGTTGTTGGTCAGCTCTGTTATAGGGGCAGTGACACAGGCTGGCTCTGTTCTGGGGGCACTGTTGTTGGTCAGCTCTGTTATAGGGGCAGTGACACAGGCTGGCTCTGTTCTGGGGGCACTGTTATTGGTCAGCTCTGTTATAGGGGCAGTGACACAGGCTGGATCTGTTATGGTGGCACTGTTGTTGGTCAGCTCTGTTATAGGGACAGTGACACAGGCTGGCTCTGTTCTGGGGGCACTGTTGTAGGTCAGCTCTGTTATAGGGGCAGTGACACAGGCTGGAAATGTTCTGGGGGCACTGTTATTGGTCAGCTCTGTTATAGGGGCAGTGACACAGGCTGGATCTGTTCTGGGGGCACTGTTGTTGGTCAGCTCTGTTATAGGGGCAGTGACACAGGCTGGCTCTGTTCTGGGGGCACTGTTATTGGTCAGCTCTGTTATAGGGGCAGTGACACAGGCTGGCTCTGTTCTGGGGGCACTGTTATTGGTCAGCTCTGTTATAGGGACAGTGACACAGGCTGGAAATGTTCTGGGGGCACTGTTGTTGGTCAGCTCTGTTATAGGGGCAGTGACACAGGCTGGATCTTTTCTGGGGGCACTGTTATTGGTCAGCTCTGTTATAGGGACAGTGACACAGGCTGGAAATGTTCTGGGGGCACTGTTGTTGGTCAGCTCTGTTATAGGGGCAGTGACACAGGCTGGATCTGTTCTGGGGGCACTGTTGTAGGTCAGCTCTGTTATAGGGGCAGTGACACAGGCTGGATCTGTTCTGGGGGCACTGTTGTAGGTCAGCTCTGTTATAGGGGCAGTGACACAGGCTGGCTCTGTTCTGGGGGCAGTGTTGTTGGTCAGCCCTGTTATAGGGGCAGTGACACAGGCTGGCTCTGTTCTGGTGGCACTGTTGTTGGTCAGCCCTGTTATAGGGGCAGTGACACAGGCTGGCTCTGTTCTGGTGGCACTGTTGTTGGTCAGCCCTGTTATAGGGGCAGTGACACAGGCTGGCTCTGTTCTGGTGGCACTGTTGTTGGTCAGCTGTTATATGGGCAGTGACACAGGCTGGCTCTGTTCTGGGGGCACTGTTGTTGGTCAGCTCTGTTATAGGGGCAGTGACACAGGCTGGAAATGTTCTGGGGGCACTGTTATTGGTCAGCCCTGTTATAGGGGCAGTGACACAGGCTGGATCTGTTCTGGGGGCACTGTTGTTGGTCAGCTCTGTTATAGGGGCAGTGACACAGGCTGGCTCTGTTCTGGGGGCACTGTTGTTGGTCAGCTCTGTTATAGGGCCAGTGACACAGGCTGGCTCTGTTCTGGGGGCACTGTTGTTGGTCAGCTCTGTTATAGGGGCAGTGACACAGGCTGGCTCTGTTCTGGGGGCACTGTTGTTGGTCAGCTCTGTTATAGGGGCAGTGACACAGGCTGGATCTGATCTGGGGGCACTGTTGTTGGTCAGCTCTGTTATAGGGCCAGTGACACAGGCTGGCTCTGTTCTGGGGGCACTGTTGTTGGTCAGCTCTGTTATAGGGGCAGTGACACAGGCTGGCTCTGTTCTGGGGGCACTGTTGTTGGCCAGCTCTGTTATAGGGGCAGTGACACAGGCTGGCTCTGTTCTGGGGGCACTGTTGTTGGCCAGCTCTGTTATAGGGGCAGTGACACAGGCTGGCTCTGTTCTGGTGGCACTGTTGTAGGTCAGCTCTGTTATAGGGGCAGTGACACAGGCTGGCTCTGTTCTGGGGGCACTGTTGTTGGTCAGCTCTGCTATAGGGGCAGTGACACAGGCTGGCTCTGTTCTGGGGGCACTGTTGTTGGTCAGCTCTGTTATATGGACAGTGACACAGGCTGGCTCTGTTCTGGTGGCACTGTTGTAGGTCAGCTCTGTTATAGGGGCAGTGACACAGGCTGGCTCTGTTCTGGGGGCACTGTTGTTGGCCAGCTCTGTTATAGGGGCAGTGACACAGGCTGGCTCTGTTCTGGGGGCACTGTTGTTGGCCAGCTCTGTTATAGGGGCAGTGACACAGGCTGGCTCTGTTCTGGTGGCACTGTTGTTGGTCAGCTCTGCTATAGGGGCAGTGACACAGGCTGGCTCTGTTCTGGGGGCACTGTTATTGGTCAGCTCTGTTATAGGGGCAGTGACACACGCTGGCTCTGTTCTGGGGGCAGTGTTGTTGGTCAGCTCTGTTATAGGGGCAGTGACACAGGCTGGCTCTGTTCTGGGGGCACTGTTGTTGGTCAGCTCTGTTATAGGGGCAGTGACACAGGCTGGCTCTGTTCTGGTGGCACTGTTATTGGTCAGCTCTGCTATAGGGGCAGTGACACAGGCTGGCTCTGTTCTGGGGGCACTGTTTTTGGTCAGCTCTGTTATAGGGGCAGTGACACAGGCTGGCTCTGTTCTGGGGGCACTGTTGTTGGTCAGCTCTGCTATAGGGGCAGTGACACAGGCTGGCTCTGTTCTGGTGGCACTGTTGTTGGTCAGCTCTGTTATAGGGACAGTGACACAGGCTGGCTCTGTTCTGGTGGCACTGTTGTAGGTCAGCTCTGTTATAGGGGCAGTGACACAGGCTGGCTCTGTTCTGGGGGCACTGTTGTAGGTCAGCTCTGTTATAGGGGCAGTGACACAGGCTGGCTCTGTTCTGGGGGCACTGTTGTTGGCCAGCTCTGTTATAGGGCCAGTGACACAGGCTGGCTCTGTTCTGGTGGTACTGTTGTTGGTCAGCTCTGTTATAGGGGCAGTGACACAGGCTGGCTCTGTTCTGGTGGCACTGTTGTTGGTCAGCTCTGGTATAGGGGCAGTGACACAGGCTGGCTCTGTTCTGGGGGCACTGTTGTAGGTCAGCTCTGTTATAGGGGCAGTGACACAGGCTGGAAATGTTCTGGTGGCACTGTTGTAGGTCAGCTCTGTTATAGGGGCAGTGACACAGGCTGGCTCTGTTCTGGGGGCACTGTTGTTGGCCAGCTCTGTTATAGGGGCAGTGACACAGGCTGGCTCTGTTCTGGGGGCACTGTTATTGGTCAGCTCTGTTATAGGGGCAGTGACACAGGCTGGCTCTGTTCTGGGGGCACTGTTGTTGGTCAGCTCTGTTATAGGGGCAGTGACACACGCTGGCTCTGTTCTGGGGGCACTGTTGTTGGTCAGCTCTGTTATAGGGGCAGTGACACAGGCTGGCTCTGTGAAGCCCCGCAAGTATTGTGTCGGTGCATTACCTTCAGGGACTCCACGCAGCTGGATCTTGTCACAGGTAGGAGATCTTCTATTTAGGATTGTCGTGACGCCACTCTCAGAATTGCGGTCAGTGGGGACCGCCACTGCAGGTTAAGGGATGCCTGGGGCTGATGGTGGGTGCAGCCAGTTGTAATAGCCTCCTGAGAGTGAGGCAAGCCCCAGGGCCCTGTGTAGGTGCGTAGAACCACAAGGCGCAGAATAACTCCACACAAGCAGAATGTCTTTCAGGGGTTTTACTCACAGAAGGTGGCAGAGTGAGTAACCCGGGCGTAGCTGGGATGAACCAGGCTGGAACCAGGCGTCCTTCAGGCTGACTGATGAGGGTGACTACCGACTCGCCTTCCTTAGCCCTTCTGTGGTTTGTGGTAACCCCGACTTTTAGTCCCTATGGGGGTCACCCAGGGAAGTAGCTGCTCCCCTCGTTTGTTTGCCGTTTGCTTGTCGCCTGGACCAGATCACTCCAGCTGCTTGCCTCCTGTGAACTATGGGCCCTAACTGTGGCTACGTGGCTGCGGCTTTTGTGGTGTTGTGGCGTGGGCTTTAAGGGCCCCACACCGGCAGGTTTAGCAAGGAAAGGTGGATCTATCCCCGCACCGGGATCTGCCGCCCGTTTGGGCCTGGTACTCCCTGACAGTCTCCTTACTTTCCACTACACTGCTCTCTCTCCAGCTGTGTGTGGTGTTCGGGCAGCACTCCCAGGTGACCGTTCTCCCCCGTCGGTAGTCACTGCGCGGACGCTGTTAGACTGCAACAGCTCCAGGGTCTGCTTCTGCTCTTCCTGAGCTGCACACACTAAACCGGCTCACTCGTGAGACCTGCACTGCTGCTCCTGTCTGAGCTCCACTTCCCTGCTCCTCACTCCTCCACACTCTGCTTCAGACTCTTTACTCCTCCTTCTCTTTTCCCTTTGTGCCTGCCTACGCCACCTAGCAACCAGGCTCTCTACCACACCCCTTGAGTGGAGATGGAGGCTTCGCCCCCTCCACTCCTCAAGTGGAGGTGAAGGCTTTGCCCCCTCCTGGGATCCCCAGGGGTCCTCTCAAAGGTACATGTGTGAGACCTGATCACTATGCGCCTGTGTAGTCACACCTCGGTCAGCCTTCTGGATTACCTGTATTGTACTGTCCCCAGCATGGGTGCAGTACTCAGTGGTGCCTGACCAGGTCAGGGGCGCCACATTCCCCCTTAGTTATCACCAGCACGTCCTCGGGCTGCAAGACAACATTTTAAAATGCATAAAACATTAAAACATGGTAAAACGTTTTAAAACCACCAGGTACCATACATCACCACCCTCCACCCACAAGTCCGTTAACCCACCCTAAACCCTTTCAGGAGGCAGGTCACTGGTTTCTTTTGGTAACCAGGTCTGGGCCATCCACTTCCCCAGACCTTTCCTCCAATCTTCCTCTCCCGTTGGCCGCGCCTTCAGCCACTTCTGGCAGGATGTAGAGGCGGCTTTCATGGTCTAGTGGTCTTCAGGGCATACCTGGCCTGGTGGAGCCGCGCCTTCAGCCTCTTCTGGCAGGATGTAGAGGCGGCCTCCACAGTTGGTGCTGATCAGGTACCCTCTTTGTGGTGGAGAGCCAGGCCCCATAAACAGGCATGCTCTCTGGTTGCAGGCGAGCCAAGCCCCTAAACAGGCTGGCTCTGGTGGTGGTACCTCTGGGGTAACTATTTACACTGCGAGAGTTTGTGGCTATAGCCAGTTCATAGCCTTAAGGTTTATGGGTTTCTCACATTAGTTCATGTGGGCGCATTTCTTAAACATTAACGTTGCAAAACTTTTCAAAACTTGTCAAACTGGTAACTTCTGTACTTCTTTCTTTACTTTACATAGATTCCTCCTTACCAGGGCTTGGGCCTGTAGGGCTGCGGCACCTGTTGTTTTCTTCATTTCTCTCATCATCGGAGGTAGTCTCATCAGTGGGTCCTTTATCTTTCCTTTCTTCTTCTGTATCTGTTTCTTTTTCTGTATCTGTTTCTTTTTCTGTTGAGACAGCAGGTTCACTGTAAGGATTGCTGGAACATGGTGTAACATCCAATGCATACCATCCCCTTTCTCCTTGGTGCATGGTGAATTCCACTGAATCTCCTGTTCGTAGGTTCCTTCCTGGATGTCCTCTGGGCAAATGGGCTCTTACGTCTCTTCTATTAACAAAGATGCCTTCCTTCATACCAGGAGCTACTATGAAGCCATATCCTGATTTCAAGCTGAAGTCTTCTACTACACCACGACAAAGTGGACCTCTAACCTGGGATTTGGCCCTTCTCAGGAACCGTTTCTCTTCCAAGTCTCTGGCCATGACTTCGTCTTTCTGCTCTGGAGACTGCGGTGCAGGGGAAAACCTTGTTCTGCTACGGCGCCGTGTCCTACGGGCTGGGTTCTGCTGGGTTGCGGCTTCACTGTTTGCAGGCTCCCAGGTGAGGTACCTGGACAGATCTTCTTCAGCAGAGGGTGTCGGGCTTTCTTCATCCCAGCGGGAATACGGCAGCATCTCTGGCGCGGGGCATGGATCCACTGCTGATGGCTCCGGGGTCAGCTCCTCAGCTTCCTGGCCTCCTCTCCCCCTTAGTTCCTCGGAGCACTCCTGTTGTGGCAGCGCCGGGGATGGGTGGTCATCAGCAGGCCCGGGCGGGGGACTCTTTGGCGTGGATATTGCCGGAATCCTCCTGGGGGTGTGCGGAGGGAGCAGATACCGGTCCACCATCTCCTGTGGGAACTGGGCCTCTAGGTTAGCCTTCAGCTTCCAGTATTCGGGGTCCTCTCCTATCAGGGACTTCCTAGCAGGGACTTCCTTAGACTGGGGAGCGGTGTCTGCTCTGGCCTTGCAGGCCGGGGTAAACAGAGGTACATTCTTGTCTTGGCGGGCCGCGCCTGACATGGCGGCGGCCTGGTCTTGGCGGGCCGCGCCCTGCATGGCGGCGGCCTGGATCAGCGTTGCTGTCGCAGTCGCACTCAGGGTCGCAGCTGGAGTCTTAGCGGGCATCGCTACTGTAGCCAGTTCTTGGCGGGCCGGGCAGGGCATCGCTGCGGCGGCCTGAATTGGCGTCGCAGCTACGATGGGATCTGTGCAGGCTGGGCTGGGCGTCGCTGCAGCGATCGGAGCTTGGCGGGCCGCACCTGGCGTGGCTGCGGCCTGGTTCAGCACCTCGCCTGCGGCGTGGATGAGCGTCACTGCTGCGGTGGGGTCTTGGCGGGCCGGGCCTAGCAAGGCGGCGGCCTGGGTCAGCGTCACACCCGCGGCATGGATGAGGGTCGCGGTGGCAGCCGGATCTTTGCGGGCCGGGCAAGGCATCGCTGCGGCGGCCTGGGCTTGGCGGGCCGGGCAGGGCATCGCTGCTGCGGCCTGGTCCAGCGTCGCCGCGCCGGGCGCCTCTTCAGGGACCGCGGGCGTGGCAGCAGGGGTCGGGGCACTCGCGCTGGCAGGGGCAACACTGGACTCACCCATCGGTGGCACCATCGGGGTCTGAGTCGTCGCCGTCCGGTCTGGCACTCGTCGCGTGGCTCTCCCCTTGTAGGCCTGAACCGCTGCAGCCATCTCCAGAAGCTCCGTGCGTTCCTCTCTGATCTGCTCTACGACCCGGGTCTCCAGTCGGTCGCAGAACTGGGCAAGCTCCCGATACCACCAGGCAGCGGAGCCTGGTTCTGGGTTTCTGCGTTCAGACGCCATTTCCTCTGCGCCTTCTTCTGCACGATTTCCCAGCAGCGGACTCCTCGCTGCCTCCAGTAGCAGGCTCTTCAGTTTCTGCTCTGCCTCTTCCAGCAGCAGGCTTCTGGCTCCCTTTCTGTCCCGACGTCTCTGAACGCCTCCGCTCTCTTCACTTGCGAGGTCAGGACTCTGCAGGGGATCTCTGGGTAGCCACACCTCTTCGTGGGCGGTAACTTCTCCCAGCGCGGGCTGCTGTTGTTTTTCAGCGCGCTTTTCATGGTGGCAATATGGCGGCGCTTCCAATTTTTCAAGCGGACCGCCCAGGCACATGGTCACCTGTCTGAACAGGTCTAGTCCTTATCCTGTTCGTGACGCCAGATGTGAAGCCCCACAAGTATTGTGTCGGTGCATTACCTTCAGGGACTCCACTCGGCTGGATCTTGTCACAGGTAGGAGATCTTCTTTTAGGATTGTCGTGACGCCACTCTCAGAATTGCGGTCAGTGGGGACCGCCACTGCAGGTTAAGGGATGCCTGGGGCTGATGGTGGGTGCAGCCAGTTGTAATAGCCTCCTGAGAGTGAGGCAAGCCCCAGGGCCCTGTGTAGGTGTGTAGAACCACAAGGCGCAGAATAACTCCACACAAGCAGAATGTCTTTCAGGGGTTTTACTCACAGAAGGTGGCAGGGTGAGTAACCCGGGCGTAGCTGGGATGAACCAGGCTGGAACCAGGTATCCTTCAGGCTGACTGATGAGGGTGGCTACCGACTCGCCTTCCTTAGCCCTTCTGTCGTTTGTGGTAACCCCGACTTTTAGTCCCTATGGGGGTCACCCAGGGAAGTTGCTGAAGCCTCTCTCCCCTTCGTTTGCCGTTTGCTTGTCGCCTGGACCAGATCACTCCAGCTGCTTGCCTCCTGTGAACTATGGGCCCTAACTGTGGCTACGTGGCTGCGGCTTTTGTGGTGTTGTGGCGTGGGCTTTAAGGGCCCCACACCGGCAGGTTTAGCAAGGAAAGGTGGATCTATCCCCGCACCGGGATCTGCCGCCCGTTTGGGCCTGGTACTCCCTGACAGTCTCCTTACTTTCCACTACACTGCTCTCTCTCCAGCTGTGTGTGGGGTTCGGGCAGCACTACCAGGTGACCGTTCTCCCCCGTCGGTAGTCACTGCGCGGACGCTGTTAAACTGCAACAGCTCCAGGGTCTGCTTCTGCTCTTCCTGGACTGCTGCACTAAACTGGCTCACTCGTGGGACCTGCACTGCTGCTCCTGTCTGAGCTCCACTTCCATGCTCCTCACTCCTCCACACTCTGCTTCAGACTGTTTACTCCTCCTTCTCTTTTCCCTTTGTGCCTGCCTACGTCACCTAGCAACCAGATTCTCTTACCACACCCCTTGAGTGGAGATGGAGGCTTCGCCCCCTCCTGGGATCCCCAGGGGTCCTCTCAAAGGTACATGTGTGAGACCTGATCACTATGCGCCTGTGTTCCACACCCCTGTCAGCCTTCTGGATTACCTGTATTGTACTGTCCCCAGCATGGGTGCAGTACTCAGTGGTGCCTGACCAGGTCAGGGGCGCCACAGCTCTGTTCTGGGGGCACTGTTGTTGGTCAGCTCTGTTATAGGGGCAGTGACACAGGCTGGATCTGTTCTGGGGGCACTGTTGTTGGTCAGCTCTGTTATAGGGACAGTGACACAGGCTGGATCTGTTCTGGTGGCACTGTTGTTGGCCAGCTCTGTTATAGGGGCAGTGACACAGGCTGGATCTGTTCTGGTGGCACTGTTATTGGTCAGCTCTGTTATAGGGGCAGTGACACAGGCTGGATCTGTTCTGGTGGCACTGTTATTGGTCAGCTCTGTTATAGGGGCAGTGACACAGGCTGGCTCTGTTCTGGTGGCACTGTTGTTGGTCAGCTCTGTTATAGGGGCAGTGACACAGGCTGGCTCTGTTCTGGGGGCACTGTTGTTGGTCAGCTCTGTTATAGGGGCAGTGACACAGGCTGGCTCTGTTCTGGGGGCACTGTTGTTGGTCAGCTCTGTTATAGGGGCAGTGACACAGGCTGGCTCTGTTCTGGGGGCACTGTTTTTGGTCAGCTCTGTTATAGGGGCAGTGACACAGGCTGGCTCTGTTCTGGGGGCAGTGTTGTTGGTCAGCTCTGTTATAGGGGCAGTGACACAGGCTGGATCTGTTCTGGGGGCACTGTTATTGGTCAGCTCTGTTATAGGGGCAGTGACACAGGCTGGCTCTGTTCTGGGGGCACTGTTGTTGGTCAGCTCTGTTATAGGGGCAGTGACACAGGCTGGAAATGTTCTGGGGGCACTGTTGTTGGTCAGCTCTGTTATAGGGGCAGTGACACAGGCTGGCTCTGTTCTGGGGGCACTGTTGTTGGTCAGCTCTGTTATAGGGGCAGTGACACAGGCTGGATCTGTTCTGGTGGCACTGTTGTTGGTCAGCTCTGTTATAGGGGCAGTGACACAGGCTGGATCTGTTCTGGTGGCACTGTTGTTGGTCAGCTCTGTTATAGGGGCAGTGACACAGGCTGGCTCTGTTCTGGGGGCACTGTTGTTGGTCAGCTCTGTTATAGGGGCAGTGACACAGGCTGGATCTGTTCTGGGGGCACTGTTATTGGTCAGCTCTGTTATAGGGGCAGTGACACAGGCTGGATCTGTTCTGGGGGCACTGTTGTTGGTCAGCTCTGTTATAGGGGCAGTGACACAGGCTGGATCTGTTCTGGGGGCACTGTTATTGGTCAGCTCTGTTATAGGGGCAGTGACACAGGCTGGATCTGTTCTGGGGGCACTGTTGTTGGTCAGCTCTGTTATAGGGGCAGTGACACAGGCTGGATCTGTTCTGGGGGCACTGTTGTTGGTCAGCTCTGTTATAGGGGCAGTGACACAGGCTGGATCTGTTCTGGGGGCACTGTTGTTGGTCAGCTCTGTTATAGGGGCAGTGACACAGGCTGGATCTGTTCTGGGGGCACTGTTGTTGGTCAGCTCTGTTATAGGGGCAGTGACACAGGCTGGATCTGTTCCGGTGGCACTGTTGTTGGTCAGCTCTGTTATAGGGGCAGTGACACAGGCTGGCTCTGTTCTGGGGGCACTGTTGTTGGTCAGCTCTGATATAGGGGCAGTGACACAGGCTGGATCTGTTCTGGTGGCACTGTTGTAGGTCAGCTCTGTTATAGGGGCAGTGACACAGGCTGGCTCTGTTCTGGGGGCACTGTTGTTGGTCAGCTCTGTTATAGGGGCAGTGACACAGGCTGGATCTGTTCTGGTGGCACTGTTGTTGGTCAGCTCTGTTATAGGGGCAGTGACACAGGCTGGCTCTGTTCTGGTGGCACTGTTGTTGGTCAGCTCTGTTATAGGGGCAGTGACACAGGCTGGAAATGTTCTGGTGGCACTGTTGTTGGTCAGCTCTGTTATAGGGGCAGTGACACAGGCTGGATCTGTTCTGGGGGCACTGTTGTTGGTCAGCTCTGCTATAGGGGCAGTGACACAGGCTGGCTCTGTTCTGGGGGCACTGTTTTTGGTCAGCTCTGTTATAGGGGCAGTGACACAGGCTGGCTCTGTTCTGGGGGCACTGTTGTTGGTCAGCTCTGTTATAGGGGCAGTGACACAGGCTGGCTCTGTTCTGGTGGCACTGTTGTTGGTCAGCTCTGTTATAGGGGCAGTGACACAGGCTGGCTCTGTTCTGGTGGCACTGTTGTTGGTCAGCTCTGTTATATATGGACAGTGACACAGGCTGGAAATGTTCTGGTGGCACTGTTGTTGGTCAGCTCTGTTATAGGGGCAGTGACACAGGCTGGCTCTGTTCTGGTGGCACTGTTGTAGGTCAGCTCTGTTATAGGGGCAGTGACACAGGCTGGCTCTGTTCTGGTGGCACTTTTGTTGGTCAGCTCTGTTATAGGGGCAGTGACACAGGCTGGCTCTGTTCTGGGGGCACTGTTGTAGGTCAGCCCTGTTATAGGGGCAGTGACACAGGCTGGCTCTGTTCTGGTGGCACTGTTGTTGGTCAGCTCTGTTATAGGGGCAGTGACACAGGCTGGCTCTGTTCTGGTGGCACTGTTGTTGGTCAGCTCTGTTTTAGGGGCAGTGACACAGGCTGGATCTGTTCTGGTGGCACTGTTGTTGGCCAGCTCTGTTATAGGGGCAGTGACACAGGCTGGATCTGTTCTGGGGGCACTGTTGTTGGTCAGCTCTGTTATAGGGGCAGTGACACAGGCTGGCTCTGTTCTGGGGGCTCTGTTGTTGGTCAGCTCTGTTATAGGGGCAGTGACACAGGCTGGATCTGTTCTGGGGGCACTGTTGTTGGTCAGCTCTGTTATAGGGGCAGTGACACAGGCTGGATCTGTTCTGGTGGCACTGTTGTAGGTCAGCTCTGTTATAGGGACAGTGACACAGGCTGGATCTGTTCTGGGGGCACTGTTGTTGGTCAGCTCTGTTATAGGGGCAGTGACACAGGCTGGCTCTGTTCTGGGGGCACTGTTGTTGGTCAGCTCTGTTATAGGGGCAGTGACACAGGCTGGCTCTGTTCTGGTGGCACTGTTGTTGGTCAGCTCTGTTATAGGGGCAGTGACACAGGCTGGCTCTGTTCTGGTGGCACTGTTGTTGGTCAGCTCTGTTATAGGGGCAGTGACACAGGCTGGCTCTGTTCTGGTGGCACTGTTGTTGGTCAGCTCTGTTATAGGGGCAGTGACACAGGCTGGCTCTGTTCTGGTGGCACTGTTGTTGGTCAGCTCTGTTATAGGGGCAGTGACACAGGCTGGCTCTGTTCTGGTGGCACTGTTGTTGGTCAGCTCTGTTATAGGGGCAGTGACACAGGCTGGCTCTGTTCTGGTGGCATTGTTGTAGGTCAGCTCTGTTATAGGTGCAGTGACACAGGCTGGATCTGTTCTGGGGGCACTGTTGTAGGTCAGCTCTGTTATAGGTGCAGTGACACAGGCTGGATCTGTTCTGGGGGCACTGTTGTTGGTCAGCTCTGTTATAGGGGCAGTGACACAGGCTGGCTCTGTTCTGGTGGCACTGTTGTTGGTCAGCTCTGTTATAGGGGCAGTGACACAGGCTGGATCTGTTCTGGGGGCACTGTTGTAGGTTAGCTCTGTTATAGGGGCAGTGACACAGGCTGGGTCTGTTCTGGTGGCACTGTTGTTGGTCAGCTCTGTTACAGGGGCAGTGACACAGGCTGGAAATGTTCTGGGGGCACTGTTGTTGGTCAGCTCTGTTATAGGGGCAGTGACACAGGCTGGCTCTGTTCTGGGGGCACTGTTGTTGGTCAGCTCTGTTATAGGGGCAGTGACACAGGCTGGATCTGTTCTGGTGGCACTGTTGTTGGTCAGCTCTGTTATAGGGGCAGTGACACAGGCTGGATCTGTTCTGGTGGCACTGTTGTTGGTCATCTCTGTTATAGGGGCAGTGACACAGGCTGGCTCTGTTCTGGGGGCACTGTTGTTGGTCAGCTCTGTTATAGGGGCAGTGACACAGGCTGGATCTATTCTGGGGGCACTGTTATTGGTCAGCTCTGTTATAGGGGCAGTGACACAGGCTGGATCTGTTCTGGGGGCACTGTTGTTGGTCAGCTCTGTTATAGGGGCAGTGACACAGGCTGGATCTGTTCTGGGGGCACTGTTATTGGTCAGCTCTGTTATAGGGGCAGTGACACAGGCTGGATCTGTTCTGGGGGCACTGTTGTTGGTCAGCTCTGTTATAGGGGCAGTGACACAGGCTGGATCTGTTCTGGGGGCACTGTTGTTGGTCAGCTCTGTTATAGGGGCAGTGACACAGGCTGGATCTGTTCTGGGGGCACTGTTGTTGGTCAGCTCTGTTATAGGGGCAGTGACACAGGCTGGATCTGTTCTGGGGGCACTGTTGTTGGTCAGCTCTGTTATAGGGGCAGTGACACAGGCTGGATCTGTTCCGGTGGCACTGTTGTTGGTCAGCTCTGTTATAGGGGCAGTGACACAGGCTGGCTCTGTTCTGGGGGCACTGTTGTTGGTCAGCTCTGATATAGGGGCAGTGACACAGGCTGGATCTGTTCTGGTGGCACTGTTGTAGGTCAGCTCTGTTATAGGGGCAGTGACACAGGCTGGCTCTGTTCTGGGGGCACTGTTGTTGGTCAGCTCTGTTATAGGGGCAGTGACACAGGCTGGATCTGTTCTGGTGGCACTGTTGTTGGTCAGCTCTGTTATAGGGGCAGTGACACAGGCTGGCTCTGTTCTGGTGGCACTGTTGTTGGTCAGCTCTGTTATAGGGGCAGTGACACAGGCTGGATCTGTTCTGGGGGCACTGTTGTTGGTCAGCTCTGTTATAGGGGCAGTGACACAGGCTGGAAATGTTCTGGTGGCACTGTTGTTGGTCAGCTCTGTTATAGGGGCAGTGACACAGGCTGGATCTGTTCTGGGGGCACTGTTGTTGGTCAGCTCTGCTATAGGGGCAGTGACACAGGCTGGCTCTGTTCTGGGGGCACTGTTTTTGGTCAGCTCTGTTATAGGGGCAGTGACACAGGCTGGCTCTGTTCTGGGGGCACTGTTGTTGGTCAGCTCTGTTATAGGGGCAGTGACACAGGCTGGCTCTGTTCTGGGGGCACTGTTGTTGGTCAGCTCTGTTATAGGGGCAGTGACACAGGCTGGATCTGTTCTGGGGGCACTGTTGTTGGTCAGCTCTGTTATAGGGGCAGTGACACAGGCTGGCTCTGTTCTGGTGGCACTGTTGTTGGTCAGCTCTGTTATAGGGGCAGTGACACAGGCTGGCTCTGTTCTGGTGGCACTGTTGTTGGTCAGCTCTGTTATATATGGACAGTGACACAGGCTGGAAATGTTCTGGTGGCACTGTTGTTGGTCAGCTCTGTTATAGGGGCAGTGACACAGGCTGGCTCTGTTCTGGTGGCACTGTTGTTGGTCAGCTCTGTTATAGGGGCAGTGACACAGGCTGGCTCTGTTCTGGTGGCACTGTTGTAGGTCAGCTCTGTTATAGGGGCAGTGACACAGGCTGGCTCTGTTCTGGTGGCACTTTTGTTGGTCAGCTCTGTTATAGGGGCAGTGACACAGGCTGGCTCTGTTCTGGGGGCACTGTTGTAGGTCAGCCCTGTTATAGGGGCAGTGACACAGGCTGGCTCTGTTCTGGTGGCACTGTTGTTGGTCAGCTCTGTTATAGGGGCAGTGACACAGGCTGGCTCTGTTCTGGTGGCACTGTTGTTGGTCAGCTCTGTTTTAGGGGCAGTGACACAGGCTGGATCTGTTCTGGTGGCACTGTTGTTGGCCAGCTCTGTTATAGGGGCAGTGACACAGGCTGGATCTGTTCTGGGGGCACTGTTGTTGGTCAGCTCTGTTATAGGGGCAGTGACACAGGCTGGCTCTGTTCTGGGGGCTCTGTTGTTGGTCAGCTCTGTTATAGGGGCAGTGACACAGGCTGGATCTGTTCTGGTGGCACTGTTGTAGGTCAGCTCTGTTATAGGGACAGTGACACAGGCTGGAAATGTTCTGGGGGCACTGTTGTTGGTCAGCTCTGTTATAGGGGCAGTGACACAGGCTGGCTCTGTTCTGGTGGCACTGTTATTGGTCAGCTCTGTTATAGGGGCAGTGACACAGGCTGGCTCTGTTCTGGGGGCACTGTTGTTGGTCAGCTCTGTTATAGGGGCAGTGACACAGGCTGGCTCTGTTCTGGTGGCACTGTTGTTGGTCAGCTCTGTTATAGGGGCAGTGACACAGGCTGGCTCTGTTCTGGTGGCACTGTTGTTGGTCAGCTCTGTTATAGGGGCAGTGACACAGGCTGGCTCTGTTCTGGTGGCACTGTTGTTGGTCAGCTCTGTTATAGGGGCAGTGACACAGGCTGGCTCTGTTCTGGTGGCACTGTTGTTGGTCAGCTCTGTTATAGGGGCAGTGACACAGGCTGGCTCTGTTCTGGTGGCACTGTTGTTGGTCAGCTCTGTTATAGGGGCAGTGACACAGGCTGGCTCTGTTCTGGTGGCATTGTTGTAGGTCAGCTCTGTTATAGGTGCAGTGACACAGGCTGGATCTGTTCTGGGGGCACTGTTGTAGGTCAGCTCTGTTATAGGTGCAGTGACACAGGCTGGATCTGTTCTGGGGGCACTGTTGTTGGTCAGCTCTGTTATAGGGGCAGTGACACAGGCTGGCTCTGTTCTGGTGGCACTGTTGTTGGTCAGCTCTGTTATAGGGGCAGTGACACAGGCTGGATCTGTTCTGGGGGCACTGTTGTAGGTTAGCTCTGTTATAGGGGCAGTGACACAGGCTGGGTCTGTTCTGGTGGCACTGTTGTTGGTCAGCTCTGTTACAGGGGCAGTGACACAGGCTGGATCTGTTCTGATGGCACTGTTGTTGGTCAGCTCTGTTATAGGGGCAGTGACACAGGCTGGCTCTGTTCTGGGGGCACTGTTGTTGGTCAGCTCTGTTATAGGGGCAGTGACACAGGCTGGCTCTGTTCTGGGGGCACTGTTGTAGGTCAGCCCTGTTATAGGGGCAGTGACACAGGCTGGCTCTGTTCTGGTGGCACTGTTGTTGGTCAGCTCTGTTATAGGGGCAGTGACACAGGCTGGCTCTGTTCTGGTGGCACTGTTGTTGGTCAGCTCTGTTATAGGGGCAGTGACACAGGCTGGATCTGCTCTGGTGGCACTGTTGTAGGTCAGCTCTGTTATAGGGGCAGTGACACAGGCTGGCTCTGTTCTGGTGGCACTGTTGTTGGTCAGCTCTGTTATAGGGGCAGTGACACAGGCTGGCTCTGTTCTGGTGGCACTGTTGTTGGTCAGCTCTGTTATAGGGGCAGTGACACAGGCTGGATCTGCTCTGGTGGCACTGTTGTAGGTCAGCTCTGTTATAGGGGCAGTGACACAGGCTGGCTCTGTTCTGGTGGCACTGTTGTAGGTCAGCTCTGTTATAGGGGCAGTGACACAGGCTGGCTCTGTTCTGGTGGCACTGTTGTAGGTCAGCTCTGTTATAGGGGCAGTGACACAGGCTGGATCTGTTCTGGGGGCACTGTTGTTGGTCAGCTCTGTTATAGGGGCAGTGACACAGGCTGGCTCTGTTCTGGTGGCACTGTTGTTGGTCAGCCCTGTTATAGGGGCAGTGACACAGGCTGGCTCTGTTCTGGGGGCAGTGTTGTTGGTCAGCTCTGTTATAGGGGCAGTGACACAGGCTGGCTCTGTTCTGGTGGCACTGTTGTTGGTCAGCTCTGTTATAGGGGCAGTGACACAGGCTGGCTCTGTTCTGGGGGCACTGTTGTAGGTCAGCTCTGTTATAGGGGCAGTGACACAGGCTGGCTCTGTTCTGGTGGCACTGTTGTTGGTCAGCTCTGTTATAGGGGCAGTGACACAGGCTGGATCTGTTCTGGGGGCACTGTTGTTGGTCAGCTCTGTTATAGGGGCAGTGACACAGGCTGGCTCTGTTCTGGTGGCACTGTTGTTGGTCAGCTCTGTTATAGGGGCAGTGACACAGGCTGGCTCTGTTCTGGTGGCACTGTTGTTGGTCAGCTCTGCTATAGGGGCAGTGACACAGGCTGGCTCTGTTCTGGGGGCACTGTTGTTGGTCAGCTCTGTTATAGGGGCAGTGACACAGGCTGGATCTGTTCTGGGGGCACTGTTATTGGTCAGCTCTGCTATAGGGGCAGTGACACAGGCTGGCTCTGTTCTGGTGGCACTGTTGTTGGCCAGCTCTGTTATAGGGGCAGTGACACAGGCTGGCTCTGTTCTGGTGGCACTGTTGTTGGCCAGCTCTGTTATAGGGGCAGTGACACAGGCTGGATCTGTTCTGGGGGCACTGTTGTTGGTCAGCTCTGTTATAGGGGCAGTGACACAGGCTGGATCTGTTCTGGGGGCACTGTTGTTGGTCAGCTCTGTTTTAGGGGCAGTGACACAGGCTGGATCTGTTCTGGTGGCACTGTTGTTGGTCAGCTCTAAGAATATAAACCCTATAAATAGTAGCGCAGACCTAATATATAATAATGTAAGTAATTACATACGATTCCCATCTGCTCGCTGGTCACATGGCTTGTGCCGTCCGCCCCTTCATTGAGGTCACCGCTTATTATTAGTGTGGGTGAGTGGCGGCACTGCCCAATTACACAACACATCCTATAGCATGTGCCCGGCCGATGAGATAATGTATGAGCCGGAGCCCAACCCAAAGAGCAAGTTATTAGCAACTAGTGCGCAGTAAAAAAGGCCCGGTGCTGTATTATAACCCTTATTTTATACAATGGGGCAGTATTATAGTAGTTATATTCTTGTACATAGTGGCAGTATTATAGTAGTTATATTCTTGTACATAGCGAGCAGTATTATAGTAGTTATATTCCTGTACATAGTGGCAGTATTATAGTAGTTATATTCTTGTACATAGGGGCAGTATTATAGTAGTTATATTCCTGTACATAGTGGCAGTATTATAGTAGTTATATTCTTGTATATAGGGGGCAGTATTATAGTAGTTATATTCTTGTACATAGGGGGCCATATTATAGTAGTTATATTCTTATACATAGGGGCAGTATTATAGTAGTTATATTCTTGTACATAGGGGCAGTATTATAGTAGTTATATTCTTGTACATAAGGGCAGTATTATAGTAGTTATATTCTTGTACATAGGGGGCCGTATTATAGTAGTTATATTCTTGTACATAGGGAACAGTATTATAGTAGTTATATTCTTGTACATAGGGTGCAGTATTATAGTAGATATATTCTTGTACATAGGGGCAGTATTATAGTAGTTATATTCTTGTATATAGGGGGCAGTATTATAGTAGTTATATTCTTGTACATAGGGGGCAGTATTATAGTAGTTATATTCTTGTATATAGAAACAGTATTATAGTAGTTATATTCTTGTACATAGGGGCAGTATTATAGTAGTTATATTCTTGTACATAGGGGCAGTATTATAGTAGTTATATTCTTGTACATAGGGTGCAGTATTATAGTAGTTATATTCTTGTACATAGGAGCAGTATTATAGTAGTTATATTCTTGTACATAGGGGGCAGTATTATAGTAGTTATATTCTTGTATATAGAAACAGTATTATAGTAGTTATATTCTTGTACATAGGGGCACTATTATAGTAGTTATATTCTTGTACATAGGGGCAGTATTATAGTAGTTATATTCTTGTACATAGGGGCAGTATTATAGTAGTTATATTCTTGTACATAGGAGCAGTATTATAGTAGTTATATTCTTGTACATAGGGTGCAGTATTATAGTAGTTATATTCTTGTACATAGGAGCAGTATTATAGTAGTTATATTCTTGTACATAGGGTGCAGTATTATAGTAGTTATATTCTTGTACATAGGAGCCGTATTATAGTAGTTATATTCTTGTACATAGGGGGCAGTATTATAGTAGTTATATTCTTGTACATAGGGTGCAGTATTATAGTAGTTATATTCTTGTACATAGGAGCCGTATTATAGTAGTTATATTCTTGTACATAGGGGGCAGTATTATAGTAGTTATATTCTTGTACATAGGGGGCAGTATTATAGTAGTTATATTCTTGTACATAGGGGGCAGTATTATAGTAGTTAAATTGTTGTACATAGGAGCCGTATTATAGTAGTTATATTCTTGTACATAGGGGGCAGTATTATAGTAGTTATATTCTTGTACATAGGAGCAGTATTATAGTAGTTATATTCTTGTACATAGGGGCAGTATTATAGTAATTATATTCTTGTACATAGGGGGCAGTATTATAGTAGTTATATTCTTGTACATAGGGGCAGTATTATAGTAGTTATATTCTTGTACATAGAAGGCAATATTATAGTAGTTATATTCTTGTACATAGGGGGCAATATTATAGTAGTTATATTCTTGTACATAGGGGGCAGTATTATAGTAGTTATATTCTTGTACATAGGGGCAGTATTATAGTAGTTATATTCTTGTACATAGGGGGCAGTATTATAGTAGTTATATTCTTGTACACAGGAGGTGGTATTATAGTAGTTAAATTCTTGTACATAGGGGCAGTATTATAGTAGTTATATTCTTGTACATAGGGGGCAGTATTATAGTAGTTATATTCTTGTACATAGGGTGCAGTATTATAGTAGTTATATTCTTGTACATAGGGGGCAGTATTATAGTAGTTATATTCTTGTACATAGGGGCCGTATTATAGTAGTTATACTCCTGTACATAGGGGACAGTATTATAGTAGTTATATTCTTGTACATAGGGGGTAGTATTATAGTAGTTATATTCTTGTACATAGGGGCAGTATTATAGTAGTTATATTCTTGTACATAGGGGGCAGTATTATAGTAGTTATATTCTTGTACATAGGGGCCGTATTATAGTAGTTATATTCTTGTACATAGGGGGCAGTATTATAGTAGTTATACTCCTGTACATAGGGGACAGTATTATAGTAGTTATATTCTTGTACATAGGGGGCAGTATTATAGTAGTTATATTCTTGTACATAGGGGGCAGTATTATAGTAGTTGTATTCTTGTATATAGGGGCAGTATTATAGTAGTTATATTCTTGTACATAGGGGGCAGTATTATAGTAGTTATATTCTTGTACATAGGGGGCAGTATTATAGTAGTTATATTCTTGTACATAGGGGGCAGTATTATAGTAGTTATATTCTTGTACATAGGGGGCAGTATTATAGTAGTTATATTCTTGTACATAGGGGGCAGTATTATAGTAGTTATATTCTTGTACACAGGAGGTGGTATTATAGTAGTTATATTCTTGTACATAGGAGCCGTATTATAGTAGTTATATTCTTGTACATAGAGGGCAGTATTATAGTAGTTATATTCTTGTACATAGGAGCAGTATTATAGTAGTTATATTCTTGTACATAGGGGCAGTATTATAGTAATTATATTCTTGTACATAGGGGGCAGTATTATAGTAGTTATATTCTTGTACATAGGGGCAGTATTATAGTAGTTATATTCTTGTACATAGGGGGCAATATTATAGTAGTTATATTCTTGTACATAGGGGGCATTATTATAGTAGTTATATTCTTGCACATAGGGGGCAGTATTATAGTAGTTATATTCTTGTTTATAGGGACAGTATTATAGTAGTTATATTCTTCTACATTCGGACAGTATTATAGTAGTTATATTCTTGTACATAGGAGCAGTATTATAGTAGTTATATTCTTGTACATAGGGGCAGTATTATAGTAGTTATATTCTTGTACATAGGAGCAGTATTATAGTAGTTATATTCTTGTACATAGGGGGCAGTATTATAGTAGTTATATTCTTGTACATAGGGGGCAGTATTATAGTACTTATATTCTTGTACATAGGGGCAGTATTATAGTAGTAATATGGGGAGATAAGGTATGCACACCAGTGACTATGGAAGGGGAATACATGGAATAGCAGAAACTGCTGTGTGAATACTGACTTGAAAAATCCAATAGCTATTTGTAAAAATGAAATGTGAAAAATGGAACCTGCATTACTGCCATGAATATATGAATAAAGAGAAATTTAGCTACTGAATTGATCAATGCAGAAGAGCCCCAACACTACGCCAAAGTATTTCTCTACGTTGGGGTCCCTAGCTTGTGTGTGTCCTCTCATGCAGTTAAAAAACTTACCGTGTATGGGACGCTGAGACCCAGGCTATATATGCGTATGATATGGATTGGCAATAGGTGTGTATGGGGAGGGTTCACAAACGAAAAACTACTAACATTAAAGAATAACGTTTGGAACTCCATTCTATGTCTGAACTGGGTGCAAAAAACCTAAAAAAGTAGTTTTTCGTTTGTGAACCCTCCCCATACACACCTATTGCCAATCCACATTATACGCATATATAGCCTGGGTCTCAGCGTCCCATACACGGTAAGTTTTTTAACTGCATGAGAGGACACACACAAGCTAGGGACCCCAACGTAGAGAAATACTTTGGCGTAGTGTTGGGGCTCTTCTGCATTGATCAA
Source organism: Anomaloglossus baeobatrachus (assembly GCF_048569485.1). Lineage (NCBI taxonomy): Eukaryota > Metazoa > Chordata > Amphibia > Anura > Aromobatidae > Anomaloglossus > Anomaloglossus baeobatrachus. Next base: position 31,235,290 of record NC_134363.1, on the reverse strand, counting down.
TTCAGTAGCTAAATTTCTCTTTATTCATATATTCATGGCAGTAATGCAGGTTCCATTTTTCACATTTCATTTTTACAAATAGCTATTGAATTTTTCATGTCAGTATTCACACAGCAGTTTCTGCTATTCCATGTATTCCCCTTCCATAGTCACTGGTGTGCATACCTTATCTCCCCATAGTGATGTTTTTTAGGTTTTTTGCACCCAGTTCAGACATAGAATGGAGTTCCAAACGTTATTCTTTAATGTTATAGTAGTTATATTCTTGTACATAGGGGGCAGTATTATAGTAGTTATATTCTTGTACATAGGGGCAGTATTATAGTAGTTATATTCTTGTACATAGGGGGCAGTATTATAGTAGTTATATTCTTGTACATAGGGGCAGTATTATAGTAGTTATATTCTTGTACATAGGGGGCAGTATTATAGTAGTTATATTCTTGTACATAGGGGGCAGTATTATAGTACTTATATTCTTGTACATAGGGGCAGTATTATAGTAGTTATATTCTTGTACATAGGGGGCAGTATTATAGTAGTTATATTCTTGTACATAGGGGCAGTATTATAGTAGTTATATTCTTGTACATAGGGGGCAGTATTATAGTAGTTAAATTCTTGTACATAGGGGCAGTATTATAGTAGTTATATTCTTGTACATAGGGGGCAGTATTATAGTAGTTATATTCTTGTACATAGGGTGCAGTATTATAGTAGTTATATTCTTGTACATAGGGGGCAGTATTATAGTAGTTATACTCCTGTACATAGGGGACAGTATTATAGTAGTTATATTCTTGTACATAGGGGGTAGTATTATAGTAGTTATATTCTTGTACATAGGGGCAGTATTATAGTAGTTATATTCTTGTACATAGGGGGCAGTATTATAGTAGTTATATTCTTGTACATAGGGGCCGTATTATAGTAGTTATATTCTTGTACATAGGGGGCAGTATTATAGTAGTTATACTCCTGTACATAGGGGACAGTATTATAGTAGTTATATTCTTGTACATAGGGGCAGTATTATAGTAGTTATATTCTTGTACATAGGGGGCAGTATTATAGTAGTTGTATTCTTGTATATAGGGGCAGTATTATAGTAGTTATATTCTTGTACATAGGGGGCAATATTATAGTAGTTATATTCTTGTACATAGGGGGCAATATTATAGTAGTTATATTCTTGCACATAGGGGGCAGTATTATAGTAGTTATATTCTTGTTTATAGGGACAGTATTATAGTAGTTATATTCTTGTACATAGAGGGCAGTATTATAGTAGTTATATTCTTGTACATAGGGGCAGTATTATAGTAGTTATATTCTTGTACATAGGGGGCAGTATTATAGTAGTTATATTCTTGTACATAGGGGCCAGTATTATAGTAGTTATATTCTTGTACATAGGGAGCAGTATTATAGTAGTTATATTCTTGTACATAGGGGGCAGTATTATAGTAGTTATATTCTTGTACATAGGGGGCAGAATTATAGTAGTTATATTCTTGTACATAGGGGGCAGTATTATAGTAGTTATATTCTTGTACACAGGAGGTGGTATTATAGTAGTTATATTCTTGTACATAGGAGCAGTATTATAGTAGTTATATTCTTGTACATAGGGGGCAGTATTATAGTAGTTATATTCTTGTACACAGGAGGTGGTATTATAGTAGTTATATTCTTGTACATAGGGGGCAGTATTATAGTAGTTATATTCTTGTACACAGGAGGTGGTATTATAGTAGTTATATTCTTGTACATAGGAGCAGTATTATAGTAGTTATATTCTTGTACATAGGGGGCAGTATTATAGTAGTTATATTCTTGTACACAGGAGGTGGTATTATAGTAGTTATATTCTTGTACATAGGGGGCAGTATTATAGTACTTATATTCTTGTACATAGGGGCAGTATTATAGTAGTTATATTCTTGTACATAGGGGGCAGTATTATAGTAGTTATATTCTTGTACATAGGGGCAGTATTATAGTAGTTATATTCTTGTACATAGGGGGCAGTATTATAGTAGTTATATTCTTGTACACAGGAGGTGGTATTATAGTAGTTAAATTCTTGTACATAGGGGCAGTATTATGGTAGTTATATTCTTGTACATAGGGTACAGTATTATAGTAGTTATATTCTTGTACATAGGGTGCAGTATTATAGTAGTTATATTCTTGTACATAGGGGGCAGTATTATAGTAGTTATACTCCTGTACATAGGGGACAGTATTATAGTAGTTATATTCTTGTACATAGGGGGTAGTATTATAGTAGTTATATTCTTGTACATGGGGCAGTATTATAGTAGTTATATTCTTGTACATAGGGGGCAGTATTATAGTAGTTATATTCTTGTACATAGGGGCCGTATTATAGTAGTTATATTCTTGTACATAGGGGGCAGTATTATAGTAGTTATACTCCTGTACATAGGGGACAGTATTATAGTAGTTATATTCTTGTACATAGGGGGCAGTATTATAGTAGTTATATTCTTGTACATAGGGGGCAGTATTATAGTAGTTGTATTCTTGTATATAGGGGCAGTATTATAGTAGTTATATTCTTGTACATAGGGGGCAATATTATAGTAGTTATATTCTTGTACATAGGGGGCAATATTATAGTAGTTATATTCTTGCACATAGGGGGCAGTATTATAGTAGTTATATTCTTGTTTATAGGGACAGTATTATAGTAGTTATATTCTTGTACATAGGAGCAGTATTATAGTAGTTATATTCTTGTACATAGGGGCAGTATTATAGTAGTTATATTCTTGTACATAGGGGGCAGTATTATAGTAGTTATATTCTTGTACATAGGGGCCAGTATTATAGTAGTTATATTCTTGTACATAGGGAGCAGTATTATAGTAGTTATATTCTTGTACATAGGGGGGCAGTATTATAGTAGTTATATTCTTGTACATAGGGGGCAGTATTATAGTAGTTATATTCTTGTACACAGGAGGTGGTATTATAGTAGTTATATTCTTGTACATAGGAGCAGTATTATAGTAGTTATATTCTTGTACATAGGGGGCAGTATTATAGTAGTTATATTCTTGTACACAGGAGGTGGTATTATAGTAGTTATATTCTTGTACATAGGGGGCAGTATTATAGTAGTTATATTCTTGTACATAGAGGCAGTATTATAGTAGTTATATTCTTGTACATAGGGGGCAGTATTATAGTAGTTATATTCTTGTACACAGGGGGCAGTATTATAGTAGTTATATTCTTGTACATAGGGGCAGTATTATAGTAGTTATATTCTTGTACATAGGAGCCGTATTATAGTAGTTATATTCTTGTACATAGGAGCAGTATTATAGTAGTTATATTCTTGTACATGGGGCAGTATTATAGTAGTTATATTCTTGTACATAGGGGGCAGTATTATAGTAGTTATATTCTTGTACATAGAGGCAGTATTATAGTAGTTATATTCTTGTACATAGGGGGCAGTATTATAGTAGTTATATTCTTGTACACAGGGGGCAGTATTATAGTAGTTATATTCTTGTACATAGGGGCAGTATTATAGTAGTTAAATTCTTGTACATAGGGGCAGTATTATAGTAGTTATATTCTTGTACATAGGGGGCAGTATTATAGTAGTTATATTCTTGTACATAGGGTGCAGTATTATAGTAGTTATATTCTTGTACATAGGAGCCGTATTATAGTAGTTATATTCTTGTAAATAGGAGCAGTATTATAGTAGTTATATTCTTGTACATGGGGCAGTATTATAGTAGTTATATTCTTGTACATAGGGGGCAGTATTATAGTAGTTATATTCTTGTACATAGGGGGCAGTATTATAGTAGTTATATTCTTGTATATAGGGGGCAGTATTATAGTAGTTATATTCTTGTACATAGGGGCAGTATTATAGTAGTTATATTCTTGTACATAGGAGCAGTATTATAGTAGTTATATTCTTGTACATAGGGGGCAGTATTATAGTAGTTATATCCTTGTACATAGGGGGCTGTATTATAGTAGTCATATTCTTGTACATAGGAGCAGTATTATAGTAGTTATCTTCTTGTACATAGGGGCAGTATTATAGTAGTTATATTCTTGTACATAGCGGGCAGTATTATAGTAGTTATATTCTTGTACATAGGGAGCAGTATTATAGTAGTTATATTCTTGTACATAGCGGCAGTATTGTAGTAGTTATATTCTTGTACATAGGGGGCAGTATTATAGTAGTTATATTCTTGTACATAGGGGCAGTATTATAGTAGTTATATCCTTGTACATAGGGGGCAGTATTATAGTAGTTATATTCTTGTACACAGGAGGTGGTATTATAGTAGTTATATTCTTGTACATAGGGGCAGTATTATAGTAGTTATATTCTTGTACATAGGAGCAGTATTATAGTAGTTATATTCTTGTACATAGGGGTCAGTATTATAGTAGTTATATCCTTGTACATAGGGGGCTGTATTATAGTAGTCATATTCTTGTACATAGGAGCAGTATTATAGTAGTTATCTTCTTGTACATAGGGGCAGTATTATAGTAGTTATATTCTTGTACATAGCGGGCAGTATTATAGTAGTTATATTCTTGTACATAGGGGGGCAGTATTATAGTAGTTATATTCTTGTACATAGGGGCAGTATTATAGTAGTTATATTCTTGTACATAGGGGCCAGTATTATAGTAGTTATATTCTTGTACATAGGGGGCAGTATTATAGTAGTTATATTCTTGTACATAGGGGGCTGTATTATAGTAGTCATATTCTTGTACATAGGAGCAGTATTATAGTAGTTATCTTCTTGTACATAGGGGCAGTATTATAGTAGTTATATTCTTGTACATAGGGGCAGTATTATAGCAGTTATATTCTTGTACATAGGGGGCAGTATTATAGAAGTTATATTCTTGTACATAGGGAGCAGTATTATAGTAGTTATATTCTTGTACATAGGGGCAGTATTATAGTAGTTATATTCTTGTACATAGGAGCAGTATTATAGTAGTCATATTCTTGTACATAGGGGCAGTATTATAGTAGTTATATCCTTGTACATAGGGGGCAGTATTATAGTAGTTATATTCTTGTACACAGGAGGTTGTATTATAGTAGTTATATTCTTGTATATAGGGGGCAGTATTATAGTAGTTATATTCTTGTACATATGGGGCAGTATTATAGTAGTCATATTCTTGTACATAGGGGCAGTATTATAGTGGTTATATTCTTGTACATAGGGGCCAGTATTATAGTAGTTATATTCTTGTACATAGGGGCAGTATTATAGTAGTTATATTCTTGTACATAGGGGCAGTATTATAGTAGTTATATTCTTGTACATAGGGGCCAGTATTATAGTAGTTATATTCTTGTACATAGGGGCAGTATTATAGTAGTTATATTCTTGTACATAGGGGGGCAGTATTATAGTAGTTATATTCTTGTACATAGGGGCAGTATTATAGTAGTTATATTCTTGTACATAGGGGCCAGTATTATAGTAGTTATATTCTTGTACATAGGGGGCAGTATTATAGTAGTTATATTCTTGTACATAGGGGCCAGTATTATAGTAGTTATATTCTTGTATATAGGGGGCAGTATTATAGTAGTTATATTCTTGTACATAGGGGCAGTATTATAGTAGTTATATTCTTGTACATAGGGGCAGTATTATAGTAGTTATATTCTTGTACATAGGGGACAGTATTATAGTAGTTATATTCTTGTACATAGGGGCAGTATTATAGTAGTTATATTCTTGTACATAGGGGGCAGTATTATAGTAGTTATATTCTTGTACATAGGGGCAGTATTATAGTAGTTATATTCTTGTACATAGGGGCAGTATTATAGTAGTTATATTCTTGTACATAGGGGGCAGTATTATAGTAGTTATATTCTTGTACATAGGGGCAGTATTATAGTAGTTATATTCTTGTACATAGGGGGCAGTATTATAGTAGTTATCTTCCTAAATGCATCTGAGTAGTCTGGACAGTTTCCAGTCAGTTTTATAGATACACACCCTCAGACCATGGCATGGAAACCAGTTGACGCTCTGATGTTATCTGTTATCAGCTGGTGTGCAGCTCGTGAACAGGTAAATATACAGACGATCCCATGACCTTGTTATGAAGATCAGATGTGACATAACAAGGATATGTGGTGTCAGGTGGAAGATGTGATGAGGATGTGGTGTGTTCCCACAATAACCTGGATGCCCATGTGTCTATAAGTGACCAGGGCATATCGGGGGATCAGTAGTGATCTATAGCTGACAGATGTGAGAGCAATGATCAGGGGAGCCCAGGGGCTCAGTGGTTATCTATAGTTGACAGATGTGAGTGTGGTGATTAGGGCAGCCTAGGGTCACAGTGGTGATCTATAGGTGGCAGATATGTGAGCAGTGATCAGGGCAGCCCGGGGGCTCATTGGTGATCTATAGGTGACAGATGTGAGAGTGGTGATCATGGCAGCCCGGGGGCTCAGTGGTGATCTAGAGGTGACATATTAGAGCACTAATTAGGGCAGTTCGCTGGCTCAGTGGGGATCTATAGGTGACAGAGGATAGAACGTTGATCATGGCAGCCTGGGGACTCAGTGGTTATCTATAGGTGACAGATGTGTGAGCAGTGATCAGGGCAGTCCGGGGGCTCAGTGGTGATCTATTGGTGACAAAGGTTAGAGCGGTGATTAGGGCAGCCTGGCAGCTCAGTAGTGATCTATAGGTGACCGAGGTTAGAACAGTGATCAGGGCAGCCTGGCAGCTCAGTGGTTATCTATAGGTGACAGATGTGAGAGGGGTGATCTTTGCAGCCCGGGGGCTCAGTGGTTAGCATTATTGCAGTGCTGGGGTCCTGAGTTTGATTCCCACTCCTCTGTGTTTGTTTTTTTTTTCTTCTCCTGGATGATATGCCACCCCCAGAGCTGTCTGATAGCGGCGTACTCCACTTTCCCTATGCACGCTCGCCCTACATGTCATCACGTTTAGTCTTGTAGACGGTGCCACAAGTCCACGTTGGCGAGCAGTTGTCTCTCTATGGCAGCTGCTTTTCCATAAGTGGTAAAGTCCAGTTGTAGATGGCGGCCATGGGGTGAGTGGCCTCCCGGCTGACTGTACTGCATTCCCAGGGCAGCTGCCGGGTCATATGTCCAAATTATAGGTCATTAAGGCCAGTGCACTGATGGGCAGCATACAGCTGCTCATTAGTGGCTGACATAGGAAAGACTGCCTATAATGGGGCAGCCCCATGAACACATGTAGAATTCTGGTCTGGATATTGACATTAATACTGGGACGTGAGCAGCAGGGGGCGCCGTTTATCCCTGTGCTTCCATCACGGGTGTACGTGCAGATGCCGCTCATTGCGTCTGTGCTGCTATTTTTATATTTGCTGGGAAAGATAAGAGCGGAATGGTACGTGTAGCCGGGCGATAACACAGACGCGGGGCGTGCTGGCGGAGATTGTCAGTCCGGGTGTTGACAGATGCGGCTGCACAGATTGGTGGATGTGCTGATTTATGCAGGGTCTTATTATGGGGGGGGGGTGACATTTCTATACATATATAGAGCTGATAGGTGTGGGTCCTACCTCTGGGGTCCTATGACGTAGACACAAAAGGACCCCTATGCAAGAAGAATATATGGGTCTTTTGCAGCTGTAGCGCTCATAAAATTGCAAAATTGCACCTGCTTTGGAGGTAGAAATGGGCCCCTGTGCAAGAAGAATAGAAGAATATATGGGCCAGTCACGGAGTCCTTCTCCGATATCACACAATCAACAGAGGAAGAGATTGATGAACAATTCAAACATTTATTCCAAGCAAAATCAGACGGTCCATAAAATAATCCACCACACAGAGGGTAAAATAGTCCAGAAACACGGATATAGTCCAGTAAGCGATAAATGTTCAGATCTCTCTGGGGAACCTCTGCTTCTCCCACAGAGGATGAATCTTCCTGATTCTCTCTTGAAGTTCTCAGACAGACAGAATAATCCCCCAGGTAAACAGAGAGTTTGGGTGGATTCCAGGCTGCCCTCACCCACACCTAGGGACAGAAGCACTGCAGGGGGTTATTAAACTGCACACAGGACAAATAATACATAGAACGGACAAAGCCTCCCTCCTAAAATACCAACCTACACAAAATGATACATAACCCACAATATCCCATCATCATAGGGCCCTTTGTAGCCCAAGAGGTCATAAAAATGCAAAAATCCAACTGCCTTGGAGGTAGAAATGGGCCCCGTTACCTCTTGGGCCCCTGTGCAAAAAGAATATATGGGTCTGTCAAGGGGTCCTTCTCCGATATCACACAATCAACAGAGCGAGAGATTGATAAACAATCCAAACATTTATTCCAAGCAAAATCAGACAGTCCTTAAAATAATCCACCACACAGAGGGTAAAATAGTTCAGAAACACGGATATAGTCCAGTAAGCGATAAATGTCCCGATCTCTCTGGGGAGCATCAGCTTCTCCCACAGAGGATGAATCTTCCTGCTTCTCTCTTGAAGTTCTCAGACAGACTGACTAATCCCCCAAGTAAACAGAGAGTTTGGGTGGATCCCAGAACCCCCTACCCCACACCTAGGGATAGAAGCATTGCAGGGGGTTATTAACCTGCAGACAGGACAAATAATACATAGAATGGACAGTGCTTCATGTCTAAAATACGAACCTACACAAAATGATACAAAACCCACCATCATAGTGCCATTTGTAGCCCAAGAGGTCATAAAAATGCAAAAATCCAACTGCCTTGGAGATAGAAATGGGCCCCGTTACCTCTTGTGCCCCTGTGCAAGAAGAATATATGGGCCAGTCACAGAGTCCTTCTCAGATATCACACAATCAACAGAGCGAGAGATTGATGAACAATTCAAACATTTATTCCAACCAAAATCAGACGGTCCTTAAAATAATACACCATAAAAAGGGTAAAATAGTCCAGAAACACAGATATAGTCCAGTAAGCGATAAATGTCCAAGTCTCTCTGGGGAGCCTCAGCTTCTCCCACAGAGGATAAATCTTCCTGCTTCTCTCTTGAAATTCTCAGATAGACTGACTAATCCCCCTCGTAAACAGAGAGGCCCCCCTCCCCCACACCTGGGGACAGAAGCACTGCAGGGGGTTATTAACCCTAGAACGCATACCTGGGGCCTCACAGGCCTGCTAGGTCATTTGTTTTCTATGGTAGATTGAATTGCTTGCGCGTTCTAGGGTTAACCTGCAGACCGGAAAAATAATACATAGAATGGACAGAGCACCACGCCTAACATATGAACCTACACAAAATGATACACAACCCACAATATCCCACCACCACAAGGCCCTTTGTAGCCCAAGAGGTCATACAAATGCAAAAAAACAACTGCATTGGAGGTAGAAATGGGCCCCGTTACATCTTGGGCCCCTGTGCAAAAAGAATATATGGGCCTGTCACGGGGTTCTTCTCCGATATCCCAAAATCAACAGAGCGACAGATTGATGAACAATCCAAACATTTATTCCAAGCAAAATCAGATGGTCCTTAAAATAATCTACCACACAGAGGGTAAAATAGTCCAGAAACACAGATATAGTCCAGTAAGTGATAAATGTCCAAGTCTCTCTGGGGAACCTCAGCTTCTCTCACAGAGGATAAATCTTCCCGCTTCTCTCTTAGTTCTCAGACAGACTGACTAATCCCCCAGGTAAACAGAGAGCTTGGGTGGATCCCAGGCCCCCCTCCCCAACACCTAGGGACAGAAGCACTGCAGGGGGTTATTAACCTGTGGACCGGACAAATAATACATAGAATGGACAGAGCACCATACCTAACATATGAACCTACACAAAATGAAAAACAACCCACAATATCCAAGAAGTGTAGCAATCGCATGTCGCACCTTTCATCAGTGTCGGACCCTAACCCATATGAAGGTGAGGGCCGTCCTGAAGGCCCTTTTACGCTCAGTGGAATGAGGGCTCCTGAAATGATCCATAACTGTAAACATGGCGGTCATTAGCCGAATATTGGATGATTTTAAGCAAGGGGGTCATTAGTTGATTATTGGATAATTTTTGGACCGGCCTAAAATTAATTGTTGTTGGCAGCAGATCCCTTGTAATTAGATGTGCTGATGTTTTGTGACTCCTTCAATCACTGATCGGCCCTGATTTTGGCCAGAAGCTCATTTACATGATGCCCGAAAGGTTTGTTTCAATTAACGAGTTGAGTTATTTCCGTTCCACAGGATTGGTGATAATTAGGTTATTACTTGGGGGTCCCACTGGGGATCCGGACAACAAGGCTCCGAAGTCCTCAGCTTTGGGACTGGAAAGTACAACTATGAGCCTTCCCAAGAAGAATGAATTAAGAGGTGGCCGACCATTGCTCCATTCATGGTCCTAGTAGTGTGACCTGTGGATAGGTGATATTTGGTGAAGTTGGGACAAAAATGTCCAAATATAGGTCTATGGAGGGTTACTGAGGCTTTGACCATTGAGAGCCCCAACATTCCTGGGGTTGGGGGTCAGGAACCCTGAGAATGGGTCTCTTCATTGACTATGGGACTGCAGGAGAACTGAGCTCTGTCCTCCACTCTCTCCATCAGCTTCATTGACAATGAATGGAGCAGATGCTGAGCATGCCACCTCTGCTCATTTGGATAGGAAAGAACTTGCTTTTTTGGGGGAGGGGTGTAAGGAATAACCCTGAATTTTAAAAGGCATAGCCCCTTTAACTATACTGTTCAAAAAATAAAGGGAAGATTTAAACAACAAAATGGTATTTTAATGTTCCCTTTATTTTTTTGAGCAGTATATACACCAATGCAGGAGATTAGAAGCTCTGTCTAAAAAATATTTAAATAAATAAAAGAAGGTTTAGGATAAATAAAATAAAAAAAAAACAAACAAAAACACCCCAACAAATAAATAAAATAACGTAAATAGATAAAAGATTTAGGATAAACACATAAATTAAAAAAATAAAATGAAAAAAAAAATAAACAAGATTTACAACAAATTAATAAAATAAATAAAAAATACACAAATAAATACTAAAAGATTTACAATAAACAAACAAAATCAAAAAAATATGGCAAAAAATAAAAGGTTCAGAATAAATAAAAAACAAAATAAATAAAAAATATGGAAAATAACTAAAATATAAGATTGTAGAATAAAACAAAATAAAAAAATAAAATAAAATATTTAGAATAAAAAAATAAAAAGTATGCAAAATAAATAAAAAATTCAGAGTAAATAAATAAAATGAATAAAAAAATATGCAAAATAAATAAGAGATTTAAAATAAGGAAACAAATAAATAAATAAAAAAATATGCAAATAAATAAATAAAATACTTAAAATAAAAATATGATAAAAATATGAATGTTTGTTTATATATGAACCTCTTAATTGTAAAACGCTGTGGAATATGTTGGCGCTATAGAAATAATGATTATTATAACTAAAATAAATAAAAAAATACACAAAACCCCCCAAAAGATTTAGAATAAATAAAATTATGCAAATAAATAAAATATTTTGAATAAATAAAAAATACCAAAGAATAAATATAAGATTTAGAATAAATAAATAAAAAATACACAAAAAATAATTTAGAATAAATAAAAGAAAAATAAGCAAAAAAATAACAAAATGTATAAAAAATATGCAAAAATAAATAAGCTATATAATGAATAAATAAAAAATATGCAAAAAATTAACAAAAGATTTAGAACAAATAAATAAAATAAAGAAAAATACGCAAAAAAAAATAAAATTAATAAAACAATATGCAAAAATAAATAAAAGATTTAGAATAAATAAATAAAAAAGCAAAAAAATAAACAAAAGATTAAAAATAAATAAAACATGCAAAAAAAATAAAAGATTAGAATAAATAAATAAAATAAAGAAAAATATGCAAAAAAATAAGATGAATAAAAATATGCAAAAATAAAAGATTTAGAATAAATAAAAAATGCAAAAAAATAAACAAAAGATTTAGAATAAATAAATATAAAATATGCAAAAAATAAACAAAAGATTTAGAATAAATAAAATAAAAAAATAGGCAAAAAAATAAAATGAATAAAAAATATGCAAAAATAAATAAAATATTAAAAAAAAATAAAACATATGTAAAAAATAAACAAAAGATTTAGAATAAATAATAAATAAAATAAAAAAAATAGGCAAAAAAATAAAACATATGCAAAAAAATAAATAAATCATTTAGAATAAATAAAACATGCAAAAAAATAAACAAAAGATTTAGACTAAATAAAACATGCAAAAAAATAAACAAAAGATTTAGAATAAATAAAAAAATATACAAAAACATAAAAGATTTAGATTAAAATAAAGAAAAATAGACAAAAAATAAAATGAATAAAAATATGCAAAAATAAAAGATATATAATATATAAATAAAAATATGCAAACAAATAAAAGATTTAGAATAAATAAAATAAAGAAAGATAGGCAAAAAAATGAATAAAAAATATGCAAAAAATAAATACAAAACTTAGAATGAATTGAAAAATATGCAGCAAAATAAACAAAAGATTTAGAAGAAAAATAAACAAAAAATAAATAAAATAAAGAACAATATGCAGAAAAAAAAATAAAAAAAAGTATGCTATAGGATGGATAAATGGGAATATTCACATCCAGCAATGAATGTGGCCACTATCTGTACACAACTATTATGGGACAGATTTCTATAGGTTGGATCCTGTTGCGGGATGATGGTCTATGGCAGCCCCCAAATCTCTTCTCCATCCTCACTGTCCTGGTAGAAACTAGTTTCTATGCAATACAATGAAAAAAAAAAGAGGTGAAACTGTAAAATCCACAGAAATCTCCTATACAAAAGCTTTGTTTTGCAAGAGATAAGGGGATTGTAAGAGAAGTGAGAGAAGGAGGAGGTGAGAGCAGAGGGGGCAGAGCAGGAGGGAAGGATTAGGTGAATGAGAGGAGTGTCAGAGCTGTGAATCATTAGCGGTGTCAGTGCACAGTGCTGCACACGAGCAGTGCCGGAGACAGGGCTGTGCGGCGGCTGCACTGTGTAACCTCTGCGCCTGCCGGTTCTGCTGCTGCTGACCCTTGGACACTTTGCCCTTGGATCCCGCTGGAGTAAGGTAAGTGCAGAGAAGCTCAGGAACCTACAGGACCTGGAGTTACAAGAAGTTATCCATCATGGGAAGGGGATTACAGGGGCTCCAGCCTGCGGAGAAACTGCAGCTCTCATCCGGGCTGCTCCAGTGGAAAAGCCACAAACTGGAGACCACCCGGGGACGTCAGGTGGGAGATGTCTACATTAGAAGGACATGGACTGCGTTTTCCCCTACAATCGGCACCATACGACCAGCGGGACGATCGTCCTTATAGCAGAGCAGTTCTGAGGGTGGCTGTGAACTTTCATCTCCAGTCCTTCAAGTATGGAGAGAGCAATACTATATATCCATCCTTCTATCCCTCTATTTATCCATACATATCTATCTATCTATCTATCTATCCCTCTATCTATCTATCTATCTATCCCTCTATCTATCTATCTATCTATCCCTCTATCTATCTATCTATCTATCTATCTATCCCTCTATCTATCCCTCTATCTATCTATCTATCTATCTATCTATCTATCTATCTATCTATCCCTCTATCTATCTATCTATCTATCCCTCTATCTATCCCTCTATCTATCCCTCTATCTATCTATTTATCTATCTATCTATCCCTCTATCTATCCCTCTATCTATCTATCTATCTATCTATCCCTCTATCTATCTATCCCTCTATCTATCTATCCCTCTATCTATCCCTCTATCTATCTATCCCTCTATCTATCTATCCCTCTATCTATCTATCCCTCTATCCATCTATCCCTCTATCTATCTATCTATCTATCCCTCTATCTATCTATCTATCTATCCCTCTATCTATCTATCTATCTATCTATCTATCTATCTATCCCTCTATCTATCCCTCTATCTATCTATCCCTCTATCTATCCCTCTATCTATCTATCCCTCTATCTATCTATCCCTCTATCTATCTATCTATCTAGCCCTCTATCTATCTATCTATCTATCCCTCTATCTATCTATCTATCTATCCCTCTATCTATCTATCTATCTATCCCTCTATCTATCTATCTATCTATCCCTCTATCTATCTATCCCTCTATCTATCCCTCTATCTATCCCTCTATCTATCTATCCCTCTATCTATCTATCCCTCTATCTATCTATCTATCTATCCCTCTATCTATCTATCTATCTATCCCTCTATCTATCTATCTATCTATCTATCTATCTATCCCTCTATCTATCCCTCTATCTATCTATCCCTCTATCTATCCCTCTATCTATCCCTCTATCTATCTATCCCTCTATCTATCTATCCCTCTATCTATCTATCTATCTAGCCCTCTATCTATCTATCTATCTATCCCTCTATCTATCTATCTATCTATCCCTCTATCTATCTATCTATCTATCCCTCTATCTATCTATCTATCTATCCCTCTATCTATCCCTCTATCTATCTATCTATCTATATATCCCTCTATCTATCCCTCTATCTATCTATCTATCTATCTATCCCTCTATCTATCCCTCTATCTATCCCTCTATCTATCTATTTATCTATCTATCTATCCCTCTATCTATCCCTCTATCTATCTATCTATCTATCCCTCTATCTATCTATCTATCCCTCTATCTATCTATCCCTCTATCTATCTATCCCTCTATCTATCTATCCCTCTATCTATCCCTCTATCTATCTATCCCTCTATCTATCTATCCCTCTATCTATCTATCCCTCTATCCATCTATCCCTCTATCTATCTATCTATCCCTCTATCTATCTATCTATCTATCTATCCCTCTATCTATCTATCTATCTATCTATCCCTCTATCTATCTCTCTATCTATCTATCCCTCTATCTATCTATCCCTCTAGCTATCCCTCTATCCATCTATCTATCTATCCATATATTATCTATCTATCGAACCCTCTATCTGTGTCATCATCCTTTTTGTTTTTTCTTTTTCTTTCCTTCATTTTATATTTACATACTATGCATTTTCATACAGGTTTTGAGTTACATTTTTTATACCAGTGCCGGTATCTATATTTTCAGTTATACTTATATGGGCGTTTTCATAGCAAGTCCTGACTTTCCGAGCTCTTCTAGCAGCATTTCTAGATATTTTTGGTCACTGAGAAACTTTCAGGGAGTTTCCATGCAAATCCTCGTCATCATCAGTCCAATCTATGGAACTCGCTATCAAACGATCTATGGAACCCTCTATTGAATGATCTATTGAACGATCTATGGAACCCTCTATCGAACCCCTCTATCAATCTGTTGAACCCCTCCATTGATCTATCAAACCCCTGTATCGATCTAGGGAACCCTCTATCGATCTATGGAACCCTCTATGGAACCCTCTATCGCTCTATGGAACCCTCTATCGATCTATGGAACCCTCTATGGAACCCTCTATGGAACCCACTATCGCTCTATGGAACCCTCTATCGCTCTATGGAACCCTCTATCGATCTGTCGAACCCCTCTATCGATCTGTCGAACCCCTCTATCGATCTGTCGAACCCCTCTATCGATCTGTCGAACCCCTCTATCGATCTGTCGAACCCCTCTATCGATCTGTCGAACCCCTCTATCGATCTGTCGAACCCCTCTATCGATCTGTCGAACCCCTCTATCGATCTGCCGAACCCCTCTATCGATCTGCCGAACCCCTCCATTGCTCTGCCGAACCCCTCCATTGCTCTGCCGAACCCCTCCATTGCTCTGTCGAACCCCTCCATTGCTCTGCCGAACCCCTCCATTGCTCTGTCGAACCCCTCCATTGATCTATCGAACCCCTCCAACTATCTATGAAACCCTCTATTGCTCTAGGGAACCCTTTATCAATTTAGGGAACCCTGTATCAATCTATGGAACCCTCTATCGCTCTAGGGAACCCTCTATCGATTTATAGAACCCTCTATCGATTTATAGAACCCTCTATCGATTTATAGAACCCTCTATCGATTTATAGAACCCTCTATCGATTTATAGAACCCTCTATCGATTTATAGAACCCTCTATCGATCTACGGAACCCTCTATCGATCTACGGAACCCTCTATCGATCTGTCGAACTCCTCTATCGATCTGTCGAACCCCTCCATTGATCTATCGAACCCCTCCAACTATCTATGGAACCCTCTATCGCTCTATGGAACCCTCTATCGCTCTATGGAACCCTCTATCGCTCTATGGAACCCTCTATCGCTCTATGGAACCCTCTATCGCTCTATGGAACCCTCTATCGCTCTATGGAACCCTCTATCGCTCTATGGAACCCTCTATCGATCTGTGGAACCCTCTATCGCTCTATGGAACCCTCTATCAATCTATGAACCCCTCTATCGATCTGTCGAACCCCTCTATCGATCTGTCGAACCCCTCTATTGCTCTGTCGAACCCCTCCATTGCTCTGTCGAACCCCTCCATTGCTCTGTCGAACCCCTCCATTGATCTATCGAACCCCTCCATTGATCTATCGAACCCCTCCAACTATCTATGAAACCCTCTATTGCTCTAGGGAACCCTTTATCAATTTAGGGAACCCTGTATCAATCTATGGAACCCTCTCGCTCTAGGGAACCCTCTATCGATTTATAGAACCCTCTATCGATTTATAGAACCCTCTATCGATTTATAGAACCCTCTATCGATTTATAGAACCCTCTATCGATTTATAGAACCCTCTATCGATTTATAGAACCCTCTATCGATTTATAGAACCCTCTATCGATTTATAGAACCCTCTATCGATCTACGGAACCCTCTATCGATCTACGGAACCCTCTATCGATCTACGGAACCCTCTATCGATCTGTCAAACCCCTCTATCGATCTGTCGAACCCCTCTATCGATCTGTCAAACCCCTCTATCGATCTGTCGAACCCCTCTATCGATCTGTCGAACCCCTCTATCGATCTGTCGAACCCCTCTATCGATCTGTCGAACCCCTCTATCGATCTGTCGAACCCCTCTATCGGTCTGTCGGACCCCTCTATCGATCTGTCGAACCCCTCTATCGATCTGTCGAACCCCTCTATCGATCTGTCGAACCCCTCTATCGATCTGTCGGACCCCTCTATCGATCTGTCGAACCCCTCTATCGATCTGTTGAACCCCTCTATCGATCTGTCGGACCCCTCTATCGATCTGTCGAACCCCTCTATCGATCTGTCGAACCCCTCTATCGATCTACGGAACCCTCTATCGATCTACGGAACCCTCTATCGATCTACGGAACCCTCTATCGATCTACGGAACCCTCTATCGATCCATGGAACCCTCTATCGAACTATTGTATTGACATCTATCTATGTATCTATTTTGGGTCTTCAGTTGCTATTAATTCAGACGTCCATTTCTCATAAACGCATTCTACGCGTTTTTCATAAGCTCCTTATAGTCTATGGAGTTGTTCATACGTCCGTGTTTTCTTTATAGACCAAGTGTCTACAAAAAGAAAAAAAAAAAGACCAGAGACATGTTGTTTTTTCGATTTGAGTTATGGTTCCGTGAAAAAAAGTGGACAGCGCACGGACGCAAGTTGTAATCTACTGTTTATCACAATGTAATGGGTAGGAGAAGCTCGGAAACTTTTTGTATAGGAGAAATATGAATGACGTTGTACGGATTGTAATAAGAGACGCGTGGACCAAAATGGATGAAAATTGGTGCAGCAGAAGGTTGAAAGTGATGAGATGATTGTTTCCTCTTAAGATCATTCATGTTGCTCAGATTTGGTGTATTTCCTTGCGCTATATCCTTGGAGTTGTCTAGCATTATATTGTACAGTATTGGTGACAACCAAACCACCCACTCAGCTGTCACTCAGCTTTCCAAGACCCCTGAATGGATAACAGGTCAAGTTACGTAGTAATAACGTCTTTATCCAGGGTAATAGGGTGCAGTATATAAAATGGGGCAATAAGCAATGTAGAGATCCTCACATTTTCCTTAATTCCAGCCCTCATAATCCCACCATATACTGCAAAAATAATACTGTTATTAGCAACCCGTATAATACCATCACATAGTGCTTAAATAGTATCACTATCAACTCACATAATACCATGATGATACTGCTATTAAGAAGCCACCATATAGTACCATGATAATTCTCCTTACTAACAACCCACATAAAACCGCCATATAGTGCCAAGTAGACTTGCTGCGACTTTATTCGTGTGTCTGATTCCACTGGCTCCTGGACAGATGAAGAACCGACTCTTACCTGCCAGCATCTGCAGCTCTTCTTTTGATTGGTCTGCCTGGCATGACATCCCATGTGCCACGCACCAGGATGGCTAACCAAAGGAAGAGCCACAGACGCTAACCGGTAAGAATTGATAATCCCTATCCCTTCCAGCAGCCACAGACCACTGTTGTGCCGCTAGTTTGGGGTTGTGCAAATCAATTCGTACCAACTCTATTGCCTAGCTAATATCAATTAAATACTCAAAATAATACCGCCATATAGTGCCAAGATAATACTACTTAACTACTCACATAATACCTTCAATAAGTGCCAGGATGATTCTGCTCTTAACAACCCTCATAATACCACCACATAATGCCATTAGCAACTCACATAATACCACTATATATCGTTAAGATAATACTGCAGTTACAAACCCACATAATACCGCCACATAGTGCCCAAATATCCATTTCCATTGTTTCCAGACTGCCCACATATTCTTACCACATACTTCCCACATGATGCTGCCATTCATTTTACCGCCATATGCAGCTAAATACTAGTACACTGTTGCTTCTCATTTTCATGGTGGCCCTATGCAATTGCCCACTTTGCCACCATTAAAATCGGTCCTTAAAGGGCCAGGTGCCCCATTTTGTTCATATACAGTACAAGCAGATGTGGAGTTGCAGCCACGTATAATTGCGCTCCTGTAATCAGTAATTCCTCCGCCATTGTTCTCAGTGATATGTTTAGATGCAGCGTCCATATGTTTACTGGTAAATTGCAAGAGGGGTCGGCCATATTGACTTTAATCAAGAAGGGGGCCCTGAATAAGGGCATTCATCATGACACACAAGGCACAGTGAACACACGGCGACTGCGTAATGGCCCCAACTGAAATCTACCTTTGATCCGATGTTCCAGCGAGTCTGGCATTCATTAGCCCGGGGACTGGGTTACACTTGACGGGACTAGGAAAGGAAATGAGACAATATGGCACTACATTTTCTGACCGAACACGATAATTCAGAAAAAGCAGAACTCCGACCTCCCTCTCCTACCCTTATTGAGGCCCTCAACAGATCTTTATTGTTACCTTCCCTTTGTAAAGAAATAAAGAAGTTGTGATGCAGTGTAAAGCATGGTGGAGTGACAAGCACCAGTATTGTAAAGCGTCATTTGGGTCTGATTGTGTTTAGGGTTTTGTTGTCCCATTGTATAACGTTACCCCTAATTGCCGCGGTCCTGCATTATGTGGAGTATTGGACATATGGCGTCTTTGTGAGACCTCGACACCTATAAAGACATCAGGTCACAGGTGAAGTGACGCTTCACAGCTGCGCACCATGTCTGAGGGCGTTGGGAGCGTAAACCCGAGCTGTTGTGCCATATCTGATTACCGCTGTGGTCTCACACTTACTCCGTGACCTCTAAATAAGTCTAAAACCATTTTATTGCTCAAAGTCAGCTCAAAATAACCAAAAAATCCTTAAATAACCCCAACCGTTTTGGGTATACAGCTCGTATGCACACCTATGTGTCGCCATGGTTACGGACTACAAATACAATGTATTTATTCCTTTCCCCCTACCTAGGTTTTTCAGGCCTCTAAATGTTAATTGTACCCCGTACTATAATAACAACTTTCCCCAAAACGGATAGAACAGCATTAAATTTGACAAATTACTAGGCCTCATTTATCAAAACTGCCTTAGTTGCCCATACCAACCAAACAGAGCTCAGTTTACATTTATCCAGAGCAGTTTAAGAAATGAAAGCTGAGCTCTGATTGGTTGCTAGGGGAAGCAAAGACATTGATAACAAAAACTGTGACAAAAACTGTCCAATCAGACCTAGGCTTTCATTTATCAATGTAAACGTTAAATCAAACTAGGCTTCAATTATCAAACTAGGCCTCAATTATGGTCTCAGTAGCTCATAACAACCAACCATAGCTCAGTTTACTTTTATTTATCAATGTAAACATTAAATCAAACTAGGCTTCAATTATCAAACTAGGCCTCAATTATGGTCTCAGTAGCTCATAACAACCAATCATAGCTCAGTTTACTTTCATTTATCAATGTAAACATGAAATCAAACTAGGCTTCAATTATCAAACTAGGCCTCAATTATGGTCTCAGGAGCCCATGGCAACCAATCATAGCTCAGTTTACATTTTTCCATAGCAGATTAAGAAATGAAAGCTGATCTCTGATTGGTTGCCATAGGACCAGTGAAGACAACCTTGTTATCAGATATGTCTGGGAGACAAAACTGTCCAATCAGAGCTCAGCTTTCATTTCTTAAACCACTCTGGAAAAATCAAAGCTGAGCTATGATTGGTTGCTATGGGCTACTGAGATCATAATTGAGGCCTAGTTTCATAATTGAAGCCTAGTTTGATTTAATGTTTACATTTAGATATACTAAGCCAATAAATGAAACTTCCGCCATCTTGAAAGTCACCATAGTGAATATGCCACTTGTGACCCTGCACATTGAGGCAATCAGGCGTTTTGCAAGGTTTCTTCCGCCGGTTACTGGCTAGTACTTAGTACTTCTAGGCAGCTCCGGCGTCTTTTGTTATGGTCTTGCTGGGCTGTTTCCCCTCTTTTTATCAATGCGCCCTTCCTTGCAGTAAATCACAATGGAAGCTTTCAGCTCAGGCCACATGAATGGCCAAGTGTGAAATTGTGTGAAGGGAAAAAAAAGGGGCAAAGTAACGGAGCCTCAGTGCCATGCTGT
Source organism: Anomaloglossus baeobatrachus (assembly GCF_048569485.1). NCBI lineage: Eukaryota > Metazoa > Chordata > Amphibia > Anura > Aromobatidae > Anomaloglossus > Anomaloglossus baeobatrachus. The sequence goes on along the minus strand of NC_134363.1, from coordinate 31,214,206 downwards.
TACCAGGACATAAAACATTCCCATAAAAGTCACTTTTTTTGTGCACTTGATGTTTTTTTTAAATCTTTTTATGTTGAACCATCTGGAATATTGTGTGAGGGGAGACGGATGGGAACGCTATACGAGCCTGTCACTAAACCCCCCACTCACAATCTGCTTAGTTTTCAGTCACAAGCTTGTTAAGTTTGGCAGGAATCCACTTGCTTTTGTTTGGGTTGCTGACATATGGCACAGTGGTGGCCATTACACCTGGGGGGGAGGCGAGTATCACAGTGGAGTCAGAATCCCAGTCATGAGTGTTCATCCAGACTGATATATTCATGCAACTTTTTAAGATACCTGTGGTTCCACTTTTCAAGATCTCTGCTTGCTGTCAGTGACTGGAGCATGATTAGTAGTGATGAGTGGGCACTAGTACCATGCTTGGGTGCTCGGTAGTTGTAACTAGTGATGAGCGGGCACTACCATGCTCAGGTGTTCGGTACTCGTAATAGTGATAACAGGGCACTACCATGCTCAGGTGCTCAGTACTCGTAACTAGTGATGTTCGGGCACTACCATGCTCAGGTGCTCAGTACTCGTAACTAGTGATGTTCGGGCACTACCATGCTCGGTTGCTCAGTACTTGTAACTAGTGCTGAGCGGGCACTACCATGCACGGGTGCTCAGTACTCGTGACTAGTGATGAATGAGCACTACCATGCTCAGTTGTTCGGTACTCGTAACTAGTGCTGAGTGGGCACTACCATGCTCGGGTGCTCGGTACTTGTAACTAGTGATGAACGGGCACTACCATGCTCGGGTGCTCAGTTTCTCATAACTAGCGATGAGCGAGCACTACCATGCTCGGGTGCTCAGTACTCATAAGAAGCAGTTGGATGCTCAAGTACCCGAGTATAATAGTAGTCAATCGGGAACTCCAACATTTTGCCTGAAGATTTCCCAGATTAATGCTCAAGTTTCCCATTAACTTCCATTATACTTGGGTACTCGAGTTGAGCACCCGAGCATGGTAGTACTCGCTCATCACTAGTTGCGAATACCGAGCACCGGAGCATGGTAGTGCCCGCTCATCACTAGTTACGAGTACTGAGCACCCGAGCATGGTAGTGCTCACTCATCACTAGTTACGAGTACTGAGCACCCGAGCATGGTAGTGCCCGCTCATCACTAGTTACGAGTACCGAGCATGGTAGTGCCCGCTCATCACTAGTTACGAGTACTGAGCACCCGAGCATGGTAGTGCCCGCTCATCACTAGTTACAAGTACTGAGCACCCGAGTATGGTAGTGGCCGCTCATCACTAGTTACGAATACTGAGCACTGGAGCATGGTAGTGCCCGCTCATCACTAGTTACGAGTACTGAGCACCCGAGCATGGTAGTGCTCACATATCACTAGTTACGAGTATCGAGCACCCGAGCATGGTAGTGCTCGCTCATCACTAGTTACGAGTACTGAGCACCCGAGCATGGTAGTGCCCGCTCATCACTAGTTACGAGTACTGAGCACCCGAGCATGGTAGTGTCCGCTCATCATTAGTTACGAGTACTGAGCACCCGAGCATGGTAGTGCTCACATATCACTAGTTACGAGTATCGAGCACCCGAGCATGGTAGTGCCCGCTCATCACTAGTTACGAGTTTCATAAGCACTTTATAATTTTAATGATATAAGAATTTGATTCATCCCCTTTAAGACCTGTCACTTGCCATAAATATGTAGATCTCGATTTATCACGACTGGTCTGCTGGGAGTAAGACACATCCAATTCATTAGGAGGTGTGCATATATTTCAGCTGCTGAGCGCCACCACAAGGAATGTATGCCAGTTAGGGACCAGACAACATTTCTGTCTTAATTTACGGCACTTTTTGGCATAGATTAGGATGAATTCGTCAGCCATGTCCTGTCGTGCCCTCTCCTAGCTAAAAAATAAAGAGCACTTTTGATTTTGCACAAAATTCGTAAATCAAGCGCTCTACTAAACTAAAGTTTTAGTGAAGACGAGCCAAAAGAACAAAAAAGTGACTTTAAAATAAATGCAAATGATGAATGGAGTCATACGCAAAGGTAAGGGCAGGGAAATCAGGTGCGGCTCCTCCATCCCCTCCTATTCAAATCATTGTCAGGAATCGTCGCCCTCCCCGCTCTTGTCTTACAGATACGTGCTGAACCTGTTTGGAAACGCTTCGTCAAATGATTTAAAAATGTCTCCTCCTCTTGGCACATGATGAACAGTTATCACGGACGTGCAGGCTGGTGGTTAAACCGTCACTTAGCAGGAGATGAGCCCCTGCAGGCCTGCGCCGACACCACCCTGTGACTTACAACATCTGTAATGTGCCCAAAACATTCTTCTCTTTTTTACATATATATATGTTCGGTTGGGTGGGCATAGGCAGAATTATTTTTTTTTTAGCCCCTTCTCCCCCTGGCGGTATTTTGCACTGTATTATAGTGAAGGCAAAGCAGGCAGCTGTCTAGGGGCCTCCACCGCATTGGGGCTTCAGCACTTTTCGGTTAATTCTCCAGGAAAAAATAGGATTTTTCGATGCCCACTTTTACATTAAAATCTGTATGTATTGGAGCCATCTATTACAGACGATATACTATTTGAAGCCTGCTTGTATTGAGAATATCCCACCTTGCAGTGGTGTAGCTAGAGTTCAATGGACCCTGGTGGAAAATTTGGACCTGGATCCCCCCCTTATGTTGATCAGATGTATACATTTAGCATTCTAAATCCTATAAAGACATGAGTTCCCCCCTGTTATGCAGTAATGTCCCCCATCATGTTCTAATGTCCCCCATCTTGGGCTCCTTCCTAGCATATATGTCCCCCCATCCTAACATATATGTCTCCCCATCCTCGTATATATGTCCCCTATCCTCGTATATATGTCCCCCATCCTGTTCTAATGTTCCCCGTCCTGGTATATGTATCCCCGCCCCTCATATATGTGCCCCCCCATCCTGGTATATGTGTCCCCCCATCCTGGCATATGTGTACCCCCATTCTGGTATATGTCCCCTTCCTGTTCTAATGCCCCCCCATCCTGGTATGTGTGTCCCCCCCCCATCCTGGTATGTGTGTCCCCCCCCATCCTGGTATATGTGTCCCCCCCCCCCATCCTGGTATATGTGTCCCCCCCCCCCCATCCTGGTATATGTGTCCCCCCCCCCCATCCTGGTATATGTGTCCCCCCCCCCATCCTGGTATATGTGTCCCCCCATCCTGGCATATGTGTACCCCCATTCTGGTATATGTCCCCTTCCTGTTCTAATGCCCCCCCATCCTGGTATGTGTGTCCCCCCCATCCTGGTATATGTGTCCCCCCCCCATCCTGGTATATGTGTCCCCCCCCATCCTGGTATATGTGTCCCCCCCCATCCTGGTATATGTGTCCCCCCCCCCATCCTGGTATGTGTCCCCCCCATCCTGGTATATGTGTCCCCCCCCCCATCCTGGTATATGTGTCCCCCCCCCCATCCTGGTATATGTGTCCCCCCCCCATCCTGGTATATGTGTCCCCCCATCCTGGCATATGTGTACCCCCATTCTGGTATATGTCCCCTTCCTGTTCTAATGCCCCCCCATCCTGGTATGTGTGTCCCCCCCCCCATCCTGGTATGTGTGTCCCCCCCCATCCTGGTATATGTGTCCCCCCCCCCATCCTGGTATATGTGTCCCCCCCCCCATCCTGGTATATGTGTCCCCCCCCCCATCCTGGTATATGTGTCCCCCCCATCCTGGTATATGTGTCCCCCCATCCTGGCATATGTGTACCCCCATTCTGGTATATGTCCCCTTCCTGTTCTAATGCCCCCCCATCCTGGTATGTGTGTCCCCCCCATCCTGGTATATGTGTCCCCCCCCATCCTGGTATATGTGTCCCCCCCATCCTGGTATATGTGTCCCCCCCCCCCATCCTGGTATGTGTCCCCCCCATCCTGGTATATGTGTCCCCCCCCCATCCTGGTATATGTGTCCCCCCCCCATCCTGGTATATGTGCCCCCCCCCATCCTGGTATATGTGTCCCCCCCCCCCATCCTGGTATATGTGTCCCCCCCCCCCCATCCTGGTATATGTGTCCCCCCCCCATCCTGGTATATGTGTCCCCCCCCCCATCCTGGTATATGTGTCCCCCCCCCCATCCTGGTATATGTGTCCCCCCCCCATCCTGGTATATGTGTCCCCCCCCCATCCTGGTATATGTGTCCCCCCCCCATCCTGGTATATGTGTCCCCCCCCATCCGGGTATATGTGTCCCCCCCCCATCCTGGTATATGTGTCCCCCCCCCATCCTGGTATATGTGTCCCCCCCATCCTGGTATATGTGTCCCCCCCCCATCCTGGTATATGTGTCCCCCCCATCCTGGTATATGTGTCCCCCCATCCTGGTATATGTGTCCCCCCCCATCCTGGTATATGTGTCCCCCCCCCCCATCCTGGTATATGTGTCCCCCCCCCCCCATGCTGGTATGTGTCCCCCCCCATGCTGGTATATGTGTCCCCCCCCCATCCTGGTATGTGTCCCCCCCCATCCTGGTATATGTGTCCCCCCCCATCCTGGTATATATGTGTCCCCCCCATCCTGGTATATATGTGTCCCCCCCTATCCTTTTAGATTTGTCCCCCCTATTTTTTTATATGTGTCCCCCCTATCCTTTTGTATGTGTCCCCCCTATCCTTTTGTATGTGTCCCCCCCTATCCTTTTATATGTGTCCCCCCCCATCCTGGTATATGTGCCCCCCCCCCCCATCCTGGTAAGAGTGTCACCATACTGTCCCCCTCCTGGTATCTACTGTCCCTCTCCTGGTATATATTGACCCCACCAGGGCGCAAAATTCAACCTTCTATAAGAAATGTCATGTATTAAACATGCAAAAACACACCCATGGGCGACTTCTATGGCGTACACCGCCAGGTTCCATGGCAGGGATGGTCAGCCAGCTGTCAATCATGTCAGCAACAGGTTGTGGATTATCTGAATATTTTACATCGGAGTACTACTACACCCAACATCTTCATTAACCATGGCAGCAAAAATATACATGGCCAAGATAAGTGCCGGAGCAGTGTCAGTACACACTGTGGTTTTGGTATTCTGTTCATGAACCAGGAAGCTCAGGATGAACAATATTATATTTCCGTTTACACCAGGGATTGTGAGAGGACAGAGAAATATCTACATCTCCAGAACACGGAGAGTCGGTCTTGTAAATTAGACAACGAGATTAGGAACTAAAAATGAGATAAGCTGTGGAATCAGGAAGTTAATTCAAGATAAACGGGTGGGAGGACGGGAGGGCGGGCGACATGACACGGGCGACATGAGACGGGCGATAACCGGTGTAATATACAGCTACATGGATGACCAATTAATGCACAGGTCTAAAACTTTCCAATACTTCCTTCCTCTTTCATGTTCTCAAAATTGACAACATCTCTGCTTGCTGTTGGTGAATGGAACCATTATTATTTAGGCTATGTGCACACGTTGCGTTTTTTATCACGTTTTTTTTTTCTTGCAGATATACAGGTAGAGGCTAAAAAAACTGGCACTACTGAGACAAATGTATCCAATCTAGACTGATACATTGTATCTGTGCAGTTACAAAGAACAAAAGCAATTTGTGCAGCTGCTCCATTTAGGATGTTTGTTTAGATTAGGTTACAATAGCTGCAAATCTCCCATAGGGAATAATAGGACTGCAACATTGTTTGTTTTTTGCCTCTGTATGTAAGCAATGTTTCCATCAATTGAAAGCAAGCAGAAATCCTAAAAATGGTAAAGTAATAAATAGTGATGAGTGGGCACTACCATACTCGGGTGCTCAGTACTGGTAACTAGTGATGAGCGGGCACTACCATGCTCAGGTGCTCAGTACTCGTAACTAGTGATGAGTGGGCACTACCATGCTCGGGGGCTCAGTACTGGTAACTAGTGATGAGCGGGCACTACCATGCTCGGGTGCTCAGTACTGGTAACTAGTGATGAGCGGGCACTACCATGCTCGGGTGCTCAGTACTGGTAACTAGTGATGAGCGGGCACTACCATGCTCGGGTGCTCAGTACTGGTAACTAGTGATGAGCGGGCACTACCATGCTCGGGTGCTCAGTACTGGTAACTAGTGATGAGCGGGTACTACCATGCTCGGGTGCTCAGTACTGGTAACTAGTGATGAGCGGGCACTACTATGCTCGGGTGCTCAGTACTGGTAACTAGTGATGAGCGGGCACTACTATGCTCGGGTGCTCAGTACTGGTAACTAGTGATGAGCGGGCACTACCATGCTCGGGTGCTCAGTACTGGTAACTAGTGGTGAACGGGCACTACCATGCTCGGGTGCTCATTACTGGTAACTAGTGATGAGCGGGCACTACTATGCTCGGGTGCTCAGTACTGGTAACTAGTGATGAGCGGGCACTACCATGCTCGGGGGCTCAGTATTCGTAACTAGTGATGAGCGGGCACTACCATGCTCGGGGGCTCAGTATTCGTAACTAGTGATGAGCGGGCACTACCATGCTCGGGTGCTCAGTATTCGTAACTAGTGATGAGCGGGCACTACCATGCTCGGGGGCTCAGTATTCGTAACTAGTGATGAGCGGGCACTACCATGCTCGGGGGCTCAGTATTCGTAACTAGTGATGAGCGGGCACTACCATGCTCGGGTGCTCAGTATTCGTAACTAGTGATGAGCGGGCACTACCATGCTCGGGGGCTCAGTATTCGTAACTAGTAGTTGGACTCTCAGATGGGCTAGATTCGAGTATCCGAGTATAATGGAAGTTAATGGGGAACTCGAGCATTTTTCCAGAAGATTTTTGGAAAATTTAATAAGCAAAATTGCTTCTGACATTAATGAGGGGTGTAATAACCGCGTAGGCAGTCGGTGCACTTAGTTTGCGGAACATTTTTAGCTGACGACGCGGTACATGGTGATGGTAGGCGTCAGGACTCTGCTGTAGGACATGAGTAACCAGATCTCCTGGATGTAAACCCTCTGCTTGCTGGATGTGCGTCTCCTACGTTTTGGGGAATCATTGCCTCCCTGACTCCCTCCTCTGGTATTTGGCCGGTGGTGACTCCGCGCTCTATTGTGATACACGACAATTAGTTATTTCCATGTGAATGAGGACTATTGCAGGACTTCACGCTGTGACATCATCAGTATTGGTCGGGTCATCGTGTGTATTAGAAATAGCTGGAACTATAACCATCAAGACACTACGTTCCTGAAATACTCTGGGCTGCAGGGGCTTCCGCACACTTTTGTGACATCTCGCTCGTCTTCACCATTCACCAGCACACAAGTCCCTTCTTCACTAATAAGAAAAAGTGCAGAAAAATAAACACCGCCCCTTTAAGGTCTGTACACACCTCTCCTGAAATGCTCTGTGCTGCTGGGAGCCCTCTTTTACCTTATACACTGTGCCATCATTCACCTTCCCTCTGTATGTATCAGTTTATATGTCCCTAGGGAAGGTGCTCAGGTTTCACCGTAGGTTCGGAGTGCGGTGGCATTTTATCACCTGTGTACTGTAAACAGTGCTGAATGCCAGGCTGTCGTGTCACCTTGTTGCTAGCCTTTCTTGGACGGCTTCCATACATAATATTTGCACAAACCTGCGGTATTTGGGCAGCAAGTGCAGCAGGAGGAGAGAAGGTAGTGTCCGCGTTCTGCTCATACTAAGACTCTTGATGGACGGGGTGTGTAGGCCAGGAGATGGGTGTCACCAGGAGCTGCTAGGTCAGTGTTGCCCATTTGTTTCGTATGATGATGGAGATAGAAGGTCTGGACTACTAGGTAGTACCCATGAATACCACAACCCTTCATACAGATACTGGTAGTGCCCATGACCATGGCCAGCTCTTCATAGATGGGTTGTGTAGGCCAGGAGATGGGTGTCACCAGGAGCTGCTAGGTCAGTGTTGCCCATCTGTTTCGTATGATGATGGAGGTAGAAGGTCTGGACTACTAGGTAGTACCCATGAATACCACAACCCTTCATACAGATACTGGTAGTGCCCATGACCATGGCCAGCTCTTCATAGATGGGTTGTGTAGGTCAGGAGATCAGTGTCACCAGGAGCTGCCAGGTCAGTGTTGCCCATCTGTTTCATATGATGATGGAGGTAGAAGGTCTGGACTACTAGGTAGTGCCTATAAATGCTACAACCCTTCATACAGATACTGGTAGTGCCCATGACCATGGCCAGCTCTTCATAGATGGGTTGTGTAGGCCAGGAGATCGGTGTCACCAGGAGCTGCCAGGTCAGTGTTGCCCATCTGTTTCTTATGATGATGGAGGTAGAAGGTCTGGATTGCTGGGTAGTGGTCATGAATACTACAACCCTTCATACAGATACTGATAGTGCCCATGATCATGGCCGACTCTTGATGATCGGGGTGTGTAGAGGAGGAGATCGGTGTCACCAGGAGCTGCCAGGTCAGGGGTGCCCATCCGCTTATCATGATTGGGGTAGACGGTCTGGACTACTAGGTAGTACCCATGAATACCACAACCCTTCATACAGATACTGGTAATGCCCATGATCATGGCCGACTATTGATGATCGGGGTGTGTAGGTCAGGAGATCAGTGTCACCAGGAGCTGCCAGGTCAGTGTTGCCCATCTGTTTCTTATGATGATGGAGGTAGAAGGTCTGGACTGTTGGGTAGTGCCCATGAATACCACAACCCTTCATACAGATGCTGGTAGTGCCCATGACCATGGCTGGCTCATGATGGACGGGTTGTGTAGGCCAGGAGATCCGTGTCACCAGGAGCTGCCAGGTCAGTGTTGCCCATCTGTTTCTTATGATGATGGAGGTAGAAGGTCTGGATTGCTGGGTAGTGGTCATGAATACTACAACCCTTCATACAGATACTGCACGGATAGACTGACTAGTGGAGCATCTGGGTAGTGCCCATGACCAGTGCTGGCTCCTGATGGATGGGGTGTGTAGACCAGGAGATCGATGTCATCAGGAGCTGAGAGGTCACTGTTGCCCATCCGCTTCTCATGATGACAGGGTAGAAGGTCTGGACTGCTAGGTAATGCCCACGAATACTACAACCCTTCATACAAACTGCAGGGATAGACTCACCAGTGGGATATCTGGGTAGTGCCCATGACCATGGCCATCTCTTGATGGACGGGGTGAGTAGGCCAGAAGATGAGTGTCACCAAGAGCTGCCAGGTCAGTGGTGCTCATCCGCTTCCTATGATGGGGGTGGGTAGAAGGTCAGGACTGCTGCGTAGTGCCCATGAATACAGATACTGCAGGGATAGCCTGACCAGTGAGGCATCTGGATAGTGCCCATGACCAGGGCCATGTCTTGATGGACGGGGTGTGTAGACCAGGAGAGGAGTGTCACCACGAGCTGCCAGTTAGTGGTGCCAATCCGCTTCCTAGGATGATGGTGGTAGAAGGTCTGGACTGCTGGGTAGTACCCATGAGTGCTATAACCCTTCATGAAAATACTATATGGATAGACTGACCAGTGGGGGCATCTGGGTAGTGCCCATGACCATGGCCAGCTCTTAATGGACAGGGTGTGTAGGCCAGGAGATAGGTGTCACCATGAGCTGCAAGGTCAGTGGTGCCCTTTTGCTTCCTACGATGATGGGGGTAGAAGGTCTGCACTGCTGGGTTGTGTCTATGAATACAACAACCCTTCATACAGTTATTGCAGAGATAGACTGACCAGTGGGGCATCTGGATAGTTCCATGACCAGGGCTGTCTCTTGATGGATGGGGTGTGTGGGCCAGGAGACAAGTGTGACCATGAGCTGCCAGGTCAATGTTGTCCATCTGCTTCCTATGATGATGGGGGTAGAAAATCGGGACTGCTGGGTAGTGCCCATGAATGCTACAACCCTTCATGAAGATACTATAGGGACAGACTGACCAGTGGGGGCATCTGGGTAGTGCCCATGACCAGGGCTAGGTCTGGATGGACAGGGTGTGTAGGCCAGGAGATGGGTGTCACCATGAGCTGCCAGGTCAGTGGTGCCCATTCGCTTCCTATCAGGATAGGGGATAAAGGTCTAGACTGCTGTGTAGTGCCCATAAATACTACAACCCATCATACAGATACTGCAGGGATGGACTGACCAGTGGGGCATCTGGGAGTGCCCATGACCAGGGCTGGCTCCAAATTTTTATGGGCCCTTTCTTAACAGAGTATCAAAGGAGTTTGATTTTTGATTTTTAGCTTTTAATAACAAATACTTTTCACTTTTTGTTTGCATTTTCTTATTTTTTCCCCTAGGGGGACTTGAACCCAAGTGTATTTTCGATCTCCTACGAAGCCGAGCCACAGCCTGGGCTTCATAGGTAGACATGCATGGCAGACCTTGACAAAGACCATCACCACCCCATTTCCAACTTCTCAAATGCTACTGCCATAATTGACAGCGGCATCTAAAGGGGTTATGCCGCTAGGATCAGAGCTAGATACAATTGCAGCCTTTAGACTCAGGGTGCTGGCTGTAGAACACAACTGGCACCCAAGCTCTATGGAGTAAGTTCAGCTCCTGAGTCCACAAATGTCCAATTTTGGGCTTCGAAACATCCAGAAGAATGTATATGTCTTGTGTGTTACGGCCATGGTGGTTGGTAAGGAGCTCATGGCCTTTATCATCCGGATGGCTCAGGCCCCTCTCCGTTTGGTAGTGAACTGTACAACCAGTAACAGTGGTGAGGCCATATATGCCAGTACATGGAGGCTCCTTGACCCCTTAAGCAAAATTTCGAGCTGGGGGACAAGATCTCTTGCTATAACCAGCAGTTGGAACTGAACCCAATCATTGTTCCTTAATTTTCTAGAACCAAAAAAACATGTCTTCTTTCTCCCCCCCCTATGTCCACAGGGTGCATCTGGTATTGCAGTTCATATCTATGGAGAGGAAACGGGCTGGCTGCAATACCACTTACAACCTGTGGATAAGGGTGGCGCTGTTTTCGGAGGAAATCCTTTTATCTTTTTACATGGAATTTTTGCAATTCTGGAGTCCAAGATTCTGTATCTACTAAGGGACTAGAATAATTAAAAACCTGAAAAGGGCATAACCCATGATGACGCATGTCGCTGATGGGTTGGGCATGAAGTAATATATTTAATGTGATGTTAGGTGCTGTTCCCATACATACTAACCCTGTTTACAGGACAATATTAGTGTCACCCGAGGGTGGCATGGCTGACGCCCCACCTAATGTACATGTAATAATAAGGCTTGGTACCAGCCGTATAAACATGTGCCCATTACCAACTAGTCAGCAGCCATTGTTTTCATTCCTTGCTGGGTTACCACATATCTGCGGTGCAAATAATATGTTAAGTAATATGTCCTGTATACATATGGCTCACTTTTAATACAAGCCTTGTGTAATTGGTGCGAGTGTACAGTCCCTATTGGCATTTTTAGAGTTAACAGCCATGGCTTGATGCGGTAGCTAAGAGCACACAGTGCAAACAGTTAAAGCAAATATGCAGCATCTATGTCAAGGACGCCATCAGGGATGTCAGCAGCACAGGACACCTCGCAACCGAACCATATTTCCATATGAGTGGTAGTACTCTGCAATTAGAAGATAAATGGATCTAAAAAGAGACAAAATTATAGGATCTGAGAAATTTAAATACAGTACACCATGCTTTATTTGAAGCTAAAAAGATGAATATTGTAAAGCAATCTCATAATCTGTCTATCTATCATTTATTCTTCCCTCTATTTATCTATTCTGCATTTGAAATATTTATTATTTCATATTATCATTATGGATTTAAAGAACACTTTGAAGGGGTGACACAAAACCCCATGGCGGTCCCCTTCTGAACTATCTCAGTATATTTTAGATGCATTTCCTTCCCTTTTAATGAAGCTAAGACTACTCATCTGTTTGGAATTCTCTCCTGTGTCATTTACATGTAATTAATCAATATCTATCAGGAAATGGAAATGGAAAAGGATTCCTGTTCTTACAAAATTAATGTTTTCATATAAATAGACTGCTTGGATGTATTCTAAGTCATACACAAGCTAGAGAAGCCAATGTTTTTATACATTGTAGACAAACTTCATTGTTTATTGTTCATATCATCATTATGAGTTTTAAAAAAACTTTGATGGGATGACACAAAACCCCATGGCGGTCCCCTCTGAACTATCTATTGATCTAACTAGATATCTATCTGTCTAAGCATGTTGTAGATGCATTTCCCTTTAATGAAAATAACACTAGTCATCTTTTTGGAATTCTCTCCTATCATGAGTGTGTGGGAATCTTATATAATTTACATGTAATTATTCAATATCTAGTAGGAAAAGGAGATGGAAACTAATTCCTGTTCTTACAAAATTCATGTCATATAAATATACTGATTTGATATACTCTACGTAGCACACAAGCTAGAGAAGCCAATTTTTTTTATACATTGTAGCCAAAGCGGTGTATATACAAATGTTGCAGAGCTAGGTTCTTGACTCTTGTTTACACAGGACTGCAGGAAATAAGAGTTCTTAATATTAAAATGAAGCTTCATTTGATGGGGTGACACAAAACCCCATGGCGGTCCCCTCTGAACTATATCTATCTATATCAATCTGACTATGTTTTAGATGCATTTCCCTTTAATGAAGATAACATTAGTCATGTGTTTGGAATTCTGTCATGACTGTGTGGGAATCCTGTGTCATTTACATGTAATTAATCAATATGGAGATGGAAAATGATTCCTGTTCTTAGAAAATTAATGTTTTTTTTAAATATACTGCTTGGATGTATTCTACTTAGCACATAAACTGGAGAAGCCAATAATAATAATTATAATAATTTTATTCATTTATATAGCACTATTTCACAGCGCTTTACATACATTGGCAACTCTGTCCCCATTGGGGCTCACAATCTAGAGTCCGTGTCTGTATGTCTTTGGAGTGTGGGAGGAAACCAGAGAACCCGGAGGAAACCCACACAAACACGGGGAGAACATACAAACTCCTTGCAGATGGTGTCCTTGGTGGGACTGGAACCCAGGACCCCAGCGCTGCAAGACTGCAGTGCTAACCACTGAGCCACCGTGACGCCCATCAATAGTTTTTATACATTGTAGCCAAAGTTCATTGTTTATTGTTCATATTAAGTTTTAAAAAACTTTGATGGGGTGACACAAAACCCCATGGCAGTCCTCTCCTGAATTATCTATCAATAGATTACAGACTCTTGTTTCCATAGGACTGCAGGAAATCTGAATTTTTAATATTAAAGTGAATCTCCATTTCTTGTTTCTTTACATTTTTATTTCTTAGAGGAAGCTGAGATATGGGTAGCTGTTTGATAGAGGCCTCATACAGGTGAGCTGATTTTCATCAGTTATTTGTTGATTAGACAAAACAATTATCGGTGACTACCACTCTAGTGCTGCACAGCTCCGTATATCTCAGTTTCCAGGATCCCTGTGACAGTGACTTTGAGGGATGGATTATATTAGAGTTAACTGAGGTATTGAGTGAAGTCAAGCTCGAATCATCATGATGCATCAACAATGTCGTCCTGAAGAGTTAAATGACAGCCGGCTCTGCTACTCTGTATGTAAGCACAAATACATACATGTCTCGGCACATCTGAAATTAAATAATAGCATTGTTTGACCCGGAAAATTAATACCTGTTACACCCAACGAGAGAACTAATCACAGCTCCCACTCCCAGCCTGGGACACAGGAGAAGTTTATTACCATTCATCTCGTGACAGTTTGGAGGACCCGTGGTGCAAGTTCTGCCAAGCTTGTCTAGCAACGTAGACTTCAACATCAATCTAGTAGCTGTCACTGTCTCACCTGCCGCAGAAGTAGCTGAGATAAATATTTGATGCTCAGTAATACGGGACTGGGAAGTTTAAGCATCAAAAATAAACTGTTGGCAGCCTTATTAGTCACCAGACTTTCGGAAGGAAGAAATTAACTGAAAAGTTCCTGAATATGTGAAACCAAATGACAAACTTAGAACTACTACATTGTTATTGCGTGCAAGTGGAAAGCAGAGGAAGTGTACAGGTTAACAGAAGTAAGCTGCACTCCATATAAGCGCAGGGGTGAATGTAGCCCCCATCGCCATTCCTTTCTTGGCTTAATACTATAATAATAAGGCATTAAATCCCCATCTCAATGAAAGTGATGCTTCATTAAGCTCTCATTAACCACTAACAAAGAGAGGTGTTTCCGGAGAGATCCACGGATCAGACATGATGTTTTCTTAATGCATCATTAGAAGCCTATTCAAGGACTTACCGATTCAGTGCTCTGGATAAATTAGTCGGCGGGGAGTGAATAGTAGCTGCATAGTATAGGAAACTTCTTCCTTTGGGTAAAATTGGGAGCTTGTACTATCTATGGCTCATATTGGGTTATCATTGTGGGGTTTAAGAAAACTTTAGTAGAGTGACCCAAAATTTCCTTGGTGGTCCCCTCTGAATTTATTTCAGTCAAAGTAAGGCTGGTTGAATTAGTGTAAGATTGTCTCATATATTCTATCTATCTACTGTATCTATCTATCTTTCTATCTATCAACTATTCTAAGCTTGAATGATTTATTGTTTCATAATGATATCATTACAGGTTTAAAGAAAATCATTGATGGGGTGCCATAAAACCCCATTGCGGTCCCATCTGAACCTCCTTTAAATGTTGAAGAAAAGTATTGCTGGTTGACTTGAGGTCATATTGTCCCAAGTCCTTTTTTTTGTAAGAGTACAAAAGTTGCCCCCTTACTTTTTTGTAGTTTTGTTGTGATATTGGCATCACTATATAGCTTGTAGTAAACAAAGAGCAAGCTGGTATTTCAAGGATTTGACAGGGTTTATAACTAGTGTTGAGCGGACCCGAACCTGAAAAATCCGGATCCGCGCGGTTTGAGCTGCGGATCCGAGTCCGCCCCGGACCCGGGAATCCGGGTGCACGATCCGGATTCGGGTTTATTTTTAATTTTTTTTTTCTCTCTCTCTCTCTCTCTCTCCTCTCCTTTCCTCTGTCCTCTCTCCTCTCTCCGGACCGCTCATCATTGATATATATTGGCCGGATTCCGGATCGGATCTCGGACTTCTGTGACAACCCGATCCGGATCTGCCGGATCCGGATTTTTAGCGATCCGCTCAACTCTATTGATAACTTATTGGACTGTTTGTTTTGAGATAAGTGGCTCCAAGAGTTTCTTGCTGCTACTTAGCTTCCTGTGTTCCATTGAAATATCATGCCTGGCTGAGGATGATCATGCGACCTGAGCCTTATTATGACAAAGGCAATTTTTTTTTTTACAGTATTCTAATAACTTTTTCCAGCCTGTAGGGCTAATCACTCTCCTGTGCTTTTGTCACTCCTAGAAGAGGATGTAGCAGAGTATTGTGGTTTTCATAAAGCCCCTGTACTGCAGCTGTTGTCACACTGTGTGCACAATGAGGTGCCACTGGCGGTATATTGGGACTAAATATTTTATGTGCCCGCCACAGCTAGAAGGCCATTGTGTCACTTATCACAATACTGTGCCCCCTACTGGTTAAATCATCAGTTTGTTTCAAGAAGAGGTATTGTTAGTGATCTGTTTATACTAAATTCTTTAAATCAGTCATCAGTAGGAGTCATATTTAAAATGCCACATATCCAAGCCCTTTCCACCTCCTGTCGACTCTAACTGAAAAATATTTCCCGGATCCGTACATTCCTTGACCAAGAATATGCAAAAACACTAGTACATGCCCTTATTATCTCCCGCCTGGACTATTGCAACTTCCTGCTCTGTGGCTTCTTCTCTAACACTCTCTTGCACCCCTACAATCTATCCTAAACTCTGCTGCCCAACTAATTCACTTGTCCCCATGCTATTCCCAGGCCTGTCCAGTCCGCCAATCTCTTCATTGACTTCCCATTGCCCAAAGATTCTATTTCAAAACACTAATCATGACATACAAAGCCACCCGCAACCTGACTCCTCCATACATCTGTAACTCAGTCTACTGGTACTTACCTGCATGCAGCCTCCGATCCTCACAAGATCTTCTCTCCTCCCCTCTTATCTCCTCTTCCCACAATCGCATCCAAGATTTCTCCCGTGCCTCCCCCATACGCTGGAACTCTCTACCCCAACACATCAGACTCTCTTCTATCGTGGAAACCTTCAAAAGGAACCTGAAGACCCACTTCTTCTGACAAGCCTACATCCTGCAGTACCCCTCAGTCTACAACCCATTCTGCCTACATCTACTGTACCCTCACCACTTCCCTGTAGACTGAGCCCTAAAGGACAGGGCTTCCTTTCTTCTTTTCTTTCCTTTATCTCTTTCCTTTCTCTCTTGCGTTCTTTCCTTTCTCTCTTGCGTTCTTTCCTTTCGCTCTTGCGTTCTTTCCTTTCGCTCTTGCGTTCTTCTCTTTTGCTCTTACTTTCTTCCCTTTCGCTCTTGCTTTCTTCTCTTTTGCTCTTGCTTTCTTTCCTTTCTCTCTTGCTTTCTTTCCTTTCTCTCTTGCTTTCTTTCCTTTCTCTCTTGCTTTCTTTCCTTTCTCTCTTGCTTTCTTTCCTTTCTCTCTTGCTTGCTTTCCTTTCTCTCTTGCTTGCTTTCCTTTCGCTCTTGCTTTCTTCCCTTTCGCTCTTGCTTTCTTCCCTTTCGCTCTTGCTTTCTTCCCTTTCGCTGTTGCGTTCTTCCCTTTCGCTGTTGCGTTCTTCCCTTTCGCTGTTGCGTTCTTCCCTTTCGCTGTTGCGTTCTTCCCTTTCGCTGTTGCGTTCTTCCCTTTCGCTCTTACTTTCTTCCCTTTCGCTCTTGCGTTCTTCCCTTTCGCTCTTGCGTTCTTCCCTTTCGCTCTTGCGTTCTTCCCTTTCGCTCTTTCTTTCCTTTATCTCTTGCTTTCTTTCCTTCTTTCTTTCCTTCTTCCCTTTTTCACTTTCTTTCCTTTCTCTCTTTCTTTCTTTTTAGCTTTCTTTCCTTTCTCTTTTTCTTTCTTTTCTTTCTCGCTCTTGTTTTTTTCCCTTTCTCTCTTGTTTTTTTCCCCTTTCATCTCTTGCTTTTTTCCTTTCTCTCTTGCTTTCTTTCTTTTTAGCTTTTTCTTTCCTTTCACTCTTGCTTTCTTTCCTTTCTCTCTTTTGCTTTTTTCCTCTCTCCCTTGCTTTTTTTCTTTTCTCTCTTGCTTTCTTTTTAGCTTTTTCTTTCCTTTCACTCTTGCTTTCTTTCCTTTCTCTCTTTTGCTATTTTCCTCTCTCCCTTGCTTTTTTCCCTTTCTCTCTTGCTTTCCTTCTTCCCTTTTTCACTTTCTTTCCTTTCTCTTTCTTTTTAGCTTTCTTTCCTTTCTCTTTTTCTTTCTTTTCTTTCTCTCTCTTGTTTTTTTCCCTTTCTCTCTTGCTTTTTTTCCTTTCTCTCTTGCTTTCTTTCTTTTTAGCTTTTTCTTTCCTTTCATTCTTGCTTTCTTTCCTTTCTCTCTTTTGCTTTTTTCCTCTCTCCCTTGCTTTTTTTTTTCCTTTCTCTTTTGCTTTTTTTCCTTTCTCTCTTGCTTTCTTTTTAGCTTTCTTTCCTTTCTCTCTCTTGCTATTTTCCTCTCTCCCTTGCTTTTTTCCCTTTCTCTCTTGCTTTCTTTCCTTTTATTTATACTTATATACTATAGATTTTCAGACATATTTGAGTTAGATTTTCTTTTTATAGTCTGTTTTTCACTTATAAGGGCTTTTTCATGGAAAGTCCTGACTTTCCCAGCTCCTCTAGCAGCATATCTAGATATATTTGGTCACTGATAGCTTTCAGGGAGTTTCCACACAGATCCTCGTCATCATCAGGCCGGCATTTACAACCACAGTTTAAGGTAGTGAAAATCTGCAGATATTACATCTGCTGTCAAAGCATAAATGATGCCAAAAACGGCCATAGTCTGAAAGTAATGGTTGGTCTTCGCTCTGTTGCACAACGTGACCTCTGTGACTTTGTGTCCTCGGGTTTGCTGTAAAATCTGAGGTTTGAGAATAAAATGTCCAAGGAGTCTCTCCGAGTCTGCGCTGAACCCTTGCGGTGAGAAGCTGAAGTAATAGTAAGACTAAGAAGTCAATAAACAAACAGTGCGGTATATCATGAGAAAAGTACACTGAGTGAGAACATGGGAACTCACCCATAAATGGGGGGAAGGGTGCGAAAATACTCGTGATCTTACTTACTCACTAAAAGGGATCATTTCCCATTTCTAGGGAAAGTGTCGAAATGGCATTGTCATTGATAGACAGTGAAAGTAGACCTTCATACGTGACCCTAGTCTCAAACATTACAGACGTTTTCCCCGTAAATGCTTGTTTTTGGTGGACTTTGATATTGGCTTGCAGTGCACTTGCGTATGGCTGCTACCCTGTTCCTTTGAGCCATCACTTCAACTTTTTTGGCCTCAATACGAAATCTCTAAATGTTCCCCAACCGTTATATATAATTTATATTCCTTTCACATGGCACGAAAAGAAGTTATAGGCCCAATCAGGTCCTAGGGGTTGGGGGTGACCTTAGACTCCTATTTTGATGTGATAAGAAAAAGATGGTGCTCCTAGGTGGGCTGAAGACCTAATTCTTCTTAAGGCATCAATTGGGATTTCGATGCCTTGAGAAGGATTAGGTCTTTAACCCTAGAACGCATACCTGGGGCCTCGCAAGCCTGCTAGGTTACTTGTAGAAATAGAAATATTGCAGATTTCTATGGTTGCGCATTCTAGGGTTAAAATTCTTGACGTGGCAAGTTGCTCTTCTGGACTAGGAGATCTTTTTTTTATGGCACTTTGATTGAAATGGTCCTGCACTTTGGGAACCCTTTTTTACAGAACGTCCCTTGAGATCGACAAGGTTCTCCAAAGGTTTACTGGATTCCCAAGCCTTGAAGAACCTTTATAGAAGGGAAGTGTGACCTGGTGTCATTCCTGGTCAGCGATGTTCTACTTTTCTAATAACTGGACCATTTGTGTCCTCCTATATCTCCTTCAATCAGGCCCTAGGGGCTGGGGGTGACCTTAATTTCCTATTTTGACATAATAAAAGAAATGGTACTTCTAAGTGGGGTGATTGAGATTTCCATGCCTTGAGAAGGGTTAGGTCTTCCAAATTCGAGATGTGGCAAGTTGCTCTTCTGGACTAGGAGATCTTTTTTTACGGCACTTTGAATGAAAGGGATACTGCATTTTGGGAACCATTTTTTTTTATAGGATCTCCCTTGAGACTTACATGGTCCTCCAAAGGTTTACTGGATTGATGGTAGTAAATGA
This sequence comes from Anomaloglossus baeobatrachus, assembly GCF_048569485.1. Classification (NCBI taxonomy): domain Eukaryota; kingdom Metazoa; phylum Chordata; class Amphibia; order Anura; family Aromobatidae; genus Anomaloglossus; species Anomaloglossus baeobatrachus. The sequence goes on along the minus strand of NC_134363.1, from coordinate 31,194,918 downwards.
GGTTCTGTTATATAGTCAGTTGTGGTCTGAAATTTGAAAGGGCCATTTGTTCCTTTCTTGAAGTTCGAAGTTCCACATCTTGAGGTTCCATCTGACACTTTTTTTTTTCATCACAGGGATCACGTCTTCATTCCTCATGGTTGTCGGATGTCCTGGAACACTGTTGGGGCAGCCAGACTTACAAATCTGCCTGAAGTCAGGGAGTCGGAAAGCCAAGTCCATGTCTCCTGAACGGAAGGAGGAATGTGTATGGGAGCCCACTGTGGAGGAACTGGAAGGAGATTCCATGTCCTCGGAGGGAGGGAGGGTGACGGACAGCACCACTGATGATGAGGAGACCAGCAGTACGGAAAGTGCACACACTCAGGTGAGTCCAGGGAATGGGTAGTCTTGCCAGGACAGTTTTGGTTATTGCCACCAGGTGAGCCCTGGGAATGGGTAGTTGTGACGCCCCTGGACTATCTGATCGTCACAAGGTATTGCACAATCTGCCCTCCCGCGCAGTGTCCACCTCCTTCTTGGTTTAGGGTCCCTAACTATATGGTGTTGCCTTAATCAGCTAATTAAAACCCTAGATACACTCTGCACCACACCCACCAAACACATCAGTGGACGGCATGAGTGGAATAGAGTCGCCCACGTGGGAGGTTAGAGAGGGGAGGTCAGGAGTGTCAGTAGAGAGTTGGGTCTGAGTAGTGAAAGTGAGAGGAGGTCAGGAGCAGGGCTCCTAGGAGGCAATCTAGGTGGCGGATGGTGGCCTGGGCCTAGAGGAGCTGGACCCCCGGTCGCAGGGGATCGTGGCAAGGGGCACGGATCTGTCGAGGACAGCCGGCGGCCTTGCACCATCACCGGGCTGGGACCAAGGCACGACGGGGTACGTGGACCCTAGGTCGGGGAGTAGCTTCAGGCAACCCGATAATTTACCCGAGGACAACGGAGTCTTCAAGAGCCGTTCCCACCCACTCCAAAATCGGGGCATTAGCGCAACGAGGGGGATAGGACTTTCCAATTCAAAACAGTCCATCAAATCCCAAGCGTGAGCCCTGAGAGCAAGCTCCCACACTTAGCCATAGTGGGGAGCGGGACCCGGCAAGTTTCACACTACCGGGACCACCAAAGAAGTAAACTTAGTGCCAGGAGGCAGATCACGGATCACCAGGCAGCACCATTGGGGACGGGACCCGAACTAAGCTACCCTCAGCGGCAGCGGTGTCAAGAGACTTGTTTGACCAGTTGTTGGTGTCAGCTTAATGGACTGAGTGAGTACAACAGTGACCCCCTGCACCCAACGGCACTATCTACTGTCACCGAGCCCCGGGGTATCCCCCCTACCCCTGGAAGGTCACAACACCTGGCTGCCCCATTCCATCATCCCTAGGTACTCCCAACTGCAGCGGTGGTACTCCTAATTACCACATACCACAGGTGGCGTCACAAAGTCTATAACCTCCCTTGTAAATACCCCCCTTCATTTGAGTGGCCGCACGACCCCTGGGTCCGGAGACCCTCGAGCCACTGAGAACCTGGATCCGAGCAGCTCGGCTGCTGGCACGGGGGCGGCACATAGTCTTGCCAGGATAGTTTTGGTCATTGCCATCAGGTGAGTCCTGGGAATGGGTAGTCTTATCAGGACACTTTTGGTTATTGCCACCTATACCCCTTTCCACAAGAAGGTGGTGCAAAGAAAATATCCTATATTGTCACTGTCAAGAATTATGATGTGCTGTCCCTTTAACAAAGGATGATCAGGGTATAGCACTATACTGTAGATTCTTCCTAATGGCATGAGACAGGATGTTGCCCATAACTGTCTGATTGACATCCCATAATATAGCAATGGACATACCATAGTATCACACAGTATCATATGTGCAGCTGGTGAAGACGGTAGCGATTTTAAGATTTCCTCCAGGACGGGGGTGAGTTGACTTAATGCTTCTTCTACATATATATTGTATACTATAAGCGGGTGTAATAATGATTGAGATCGTACAAGAAGCTGAGATATGAGGAGCTGTATGTTGGGGCCAGGAAATTGGGATGGATACAAGACATACCGGCTTGTTACTGACTTAATTAGCATCCCGTAGGTTCACAAGTGTGAACGGGTCCGAACGAAAAAACCCTAGTGATCAATGTCCCGGAATCCATCAAACAGCTCCCAATATCTCAGCTTCCCGGACGTCTTGAATCTTCCTGTAACACCAGCATTTGGCAACAAGAGGAGGCAATAAAACCGCTCCCAGTGCTACAAACTGAGAAAATAATTACAGGTGTTACCGAAAACCATCAATCAAATCAGCGTCACCCCGACACGGAGACATCCGTACAGCTTCCGCAGAGTGGTCACCCAGCTTTCTCAGCATCCTGAAAGACAACTTCTCGGATTAGTAAAGGAACAATAGGCTTAGGTTGGAACCTATGCATGCACACTCAGTTCAGGTGAGCGTGCATAAGTGCTTTATGGGAATAGTGGAGGAATACCCTGCCAGACTTTGAAATTTAATATGCCTGACTCTTTTTGAGGGAAAGTCAGGAAGCCCGTGTACACATTCTCCCTTTACTGTAGAGAATCCTTCAAGATAGCTTGTCCCATCCACCATAACCGTAGAGAATATTTATTGGATATAAGTGAGAGAACTTGTATTTACTTGTGAGGGGTCTTTAAGAGCCGCCATCTTTTGGTTTCCTGTAATGGAGATGGTGAGAAAAGTATAGTTGGCTCTTTGCCCAGATCCCCATTTCTGTCTTGAACACAGGGGGGAGGTGACGGGGACGACTTGCCATATCGTACATTATGTGTCACGTTGTCTGAGTCACGGGCCGAGGTGACAACGTACAGTCACCAGACGCAGGTGACAGCGGGCAGAATGCCAGGCACGGGCCGACTGCAGCACACACGGTGTACCAAAGTCCTGCACATTACATTACCCCGGGAGCCATGTGATCAGAACGCCATTAACCACTTCATAACCCTCATATTTATATATACGTTATGATAGCATTTTTTCTATTCATTTTTCATGCAAATAGCACTTTACATCTAGCTTATTAATTAATTAATTAATAGATATAAAAGCTTTTTTTAAGATTTTTAGGCTTCTTTCATCCAAAATGTTGAGAAAATAACAACTGCTCCTTGTTGCCCATGGCAACCAATCAAAGCTTGGCTTTCATTTTGTAAACAGCTATGGTAAAATGAAAGCTGTGCTGTGATTGGTCGCTATTGGCAACAAAGACAGGCTGTTCTGTTAGACTAGGCCCAAATGCGGCATATTTATTAAAAAAAGGCTATGTCAGGTCAGAAAACATTTGAGGGACACGCACTACACATAAATAAATACACTTATTTATTTATTAGTGTAGTGCGTGTCCCTCAAATGTTTTCTGACCTGACATAGCCTTTTTTTAATAAATATGCCCCATTTGGGCCTAGTCTAACAGAACAGCCTGTCTTTGTTGCCAATAGAGACCAATCATAGCACAGCTTTCATTTTACCATAGCTGTTTATGTACCGCCCTGAGTGGGGCTCCCGGGGGACGAGGTGATGGCGCAGCCTTGGTGTTAATGTTTCGCCCGGGGACCAGGGGTACTCAGATCCGGGCCACAGAGTCACTTCTGTGGGTATCACGATGGCGTGACCCGGTCTGTGATCCCAGGCTCCACAGTAAAAGGGGTTTTGTTAGGGGAGATTGTCCGTGACGCCACCCACGGTTGTGGTGATGGTGGAACACCACCGCTGCTCTGGAAGGGGATCCCGGGAGCGATGACAGGGAGCAGCGTAGTTGTTATGTCCCCTCCGTGGGTAGGGGGGTTGGTTGTCCCGGGGCCCGGTGATGGGGTAAGCAGGGGGGGGGGGCAGGGCGCAGTGCTGCAGTGCAGTGCCCGAGGGCACGAGTGTACTCACAATAAAGTCACACGGAGTCACTGGTGAACTAAGAATTGCCGGTGTCAGCAGCCTTCGGTACGGGGGTGTTTGTATCCCACACACGGTGCAGCAGCCCTGGTTGTTCTTTCCCTGCAGCAAGTGTCTTTCTCTCCACTCTCTTCCACTGCTCCTCAGCCGGGAACGGGGAATCACTCCCCTGTAGTGATCCGGGTACCCAGGTACCGAGGGGCCACCGCCCGGCTCCGGCTACCTGTTCTGGCCCCTTCCTCACTACGGCCTGTCCCGGCCCTCTCAGAGCACACTTCACTCCCAGCCGGGAGCTACAGCTCAGACTTCCGTGTCCTGTCTGCCTCCCCACACTGTCTGCTCCAGCCCCTCCCCTCTCCTCTGCTTTTCCCTTACACTGGGGGGCTGTGCTTTGTCATGCTGCACCGTGTGAGATCATATTACCAAGGAGGATTAACTCTTTATGTGACAACCTGGCTGTGCCAGGGCGTCACACACCCCCTTGGTAAAACACGGCCCGTCCTCGGGCCGGCTAGGCACCGACATTTTATTAAAACTGGAAAAAAAAAAAGGATAAACAATTTAAACATTTTCAATCCTCCCAAAACGGGATGCACATCACTTTAACATTGCAGTAACAGTCCAACACTTTTAATAATAACAGGGTAACGGTTCCTTCAGTCACCCACCCAAACAACCTAGCCTTGGTGCTGCCCCTAAAACCCAGGCAGCACCCCTTGACCCCAGTCCAGACACGGTTCCAGATTGGTCAACGGGACCGGTACTTTGCTGCCGTTGCGGCCGAGCGGACTGCCGGAGCCGTCATCATCTCCGTCGCGGCCGGGCGGACTGCCGGGGCCGGTGGCAGGGTGGTGACAAAGGTGAGGCCTGGGGACCCCAGGTCTGGGTCCTCCCCAACAGGCGCTGCGGGCTCCGCTACCGGTAACAGGGGTAACGGCTCGGTGCATCGCTGCGGCGGCCTCTTCCAGGAACCAAATGCTGGCAGAGTCCTGGCGTCCCTGCTTCCACAGTCCTTGTCACATAAGCTGCGGTTCCTTTCTACTGCTCCCCCTTTGTACTCGGGAGCAGTCCTTCCAGCAACTTTTAAAGTTTCCCTTTCGCTTCCGGTCCTCCGGAGCTTCACTTCCGCCCGCGTTCTTGGGGGGCGGAGCCTCTTTTTCGCGCCCAACGCTTGGGGAAGAAGGTGCTGGGCGGGAGATTTTCGCGCCCAAAATGGCGGCAAAGATGGTGACTTTAAGATTTTTGCAGCAGATCACCGCTGACAGTCCAGAATAAGGCGCACTTCCTCCAGATAACTGGATGGGTTCGATCCTGTTCGTGACGCCAAATGTTTCACCCGGGGACCAGGGGTACTCAGATCCGGGCCACAGAGTCACTTCTGTGGGTATCACGATGGCGTGACCCGGTCTGTGATCCCAGGCTCCACAGTAAAAGGGGTTTTGTTAGGGGAGATTGTCCGTGACGCCACCCACGGTTGTGGTGATGGTGGAACACCACCGCTGCTCTGGAAGGGGATCTCGGGAGCGATGACAGGGAGCAGCGTAGTTGTTATGTCCCCTCCGTGGGTAGGGGGGTTGGTTGTCCCGGGGCCCGGTGATGGGGTAAGCAGGGGGGGGGGGCAGGGCGCAGTGCTGCAGTGCAGTGCCCGAGGGCACGAGTGTACTCACAATAAAGTCACACGGAGTCACTGGTGAACTAAGAATTGCCGGTGTCCGCAGCCTTCGGTACGGGGGTGTTTGTATCCCACACACGGTGCAGCAGCCCTGCTTGTTCTTTCCCTGCAGCAAGTGTCTTTCTCTCCACTCTCTTCCACTGCTCCTCAGCCGGGAACGGGGAATCACTCCCCTGTAGTGATCCGGGTACCCAGGTACCGAGGGGCCACCGCCCGGCTCCGGCTACCTGTTCTGGCCCCTTCCTCACTACGGCCTGTCCCGGCCCTCTCAGAGCACACTTCACTCCCAGCCGGGAGCTACAGCTCAGACTTCCGTCCTGTAGTGATGTGTCGTTCGCGAACGAGCCGATTCTTTGAGCCGGCTCTTTGAAGTGAACGATATGAGCCGAATCATCAAAGTGAACGAGCCATAAAGAGCCGCTTTTTTTTTTTTTTCTCTCTGCTTCAGGGGGAAGCAGGAGATAAGGAGAAGAGTAAAGTAAACACAAGCTCTGGGCAGGAGCTGACACTTAAAGCTATACACACATAGTGGTTCTTCCTTAGTTCAGTGGGCACAATTGAGTACCAGGGAATGATGTGCTAGGGTTAAGTTTTCTGACCTCGACTGGCACATATGGTAATGTGTAGGAGGAGAGGGGCTCAGCTTGTTTGCTGATAACAATGATCATCTTCTCTAGGTATTATAGTCAGGGTTCAGGACCACTACAGTAAATACCTGACCAGTTGTTGGGTAATAGCATTTTAGACCAAACATATGTAAAGAAGTGTATACAGCTTCAATCATTGTATAGAGTTAATAGAAGTTAGCACTTAGTGTCCAGTGTGTGCACAGAACAGATGACCCCTGACATGTTCATTTAACCCTGTAAGGTTTTCTTTCTGACCTAAAAAAGAGAAAATCATTGATAATAAGCCATGTCTCCATTCCTTCAATGTTTAGTGGAAGCTGCTGTGTGTGTGTGCATGTGTGTGTGTGTGTGTGTCTGTGTGTGTGTGTGTATTTTTTTTTGTGACCACAATTGATATTTTTTTACTAGTTTGGTGACTACATACAACATATTCATTAGCCTCTATATGCATGTCTGTGGCGTTGTGGTGTCACAATTCTCGCAGTTAAGACTTTTTTTCTATTTCTGTTAACAAATCCTGGCATTTTTAGATGTAAATAGATCTGACATCTGCACACATCTATAAAACACTTTTTTTTGTATCGCTTCCTAATTATCAGTGGCGTAACTAGAGTCTGGTGAGCCACAGTGTGAAATGTAGACCTGGGCACTCCCCCACCTTTCACACTCCGCGCGCACACATGTTGGTCAGATCATATGTATGGGCCCCGTGTATATATGTCCCTTATCCTGGTATATATGGTGTTCCCCTCCCACCACCATAGTCATCCAATTATTATAACGCATCCCCATATTCCTCCATGTATCACAATGTACCCTCATAGTCATTTATATATTATAATGCATCCCATAGTCATCCAATTATAATAATGCACCCCCATTATCCTCCATATAGTATAATACTGCCTCACAGCCCTCCATATAGTATAATGCAGCCTCACAGCCTTCCACATAGCATAATGCAGCCTCACAACTCGCCATAGACTATAATGCACCCCCCTCCTCCCCCATAATCCTCTGGCGAGCGTGTACTCATTAAAAAATAAATCTGTACTTACCTCTCCTGGTTTCCCCGCAGCTTAATGTGACTCACGATATCGCCACAGCGATGTCACTGTGGCGATATTGTGAGTGCATCGCCACGTGTGACCCGGCAAAATCGCCCCACAATTTATCGCTGGTCGCAGTCGCGAAGTTTTCGGTCCGGACCGAAAACCACGCAACTGCAATCTAGCGACATCGCTGCATGTGACACCTTCACACCAGCGACTTCAGGAGCTGCACTATAGCTCCTGGAGACACTGGTGTGATGCTATGGCATCACACAGCGACATTGCAGGAGAAGTCGCAGGTGAGATCGTCACATATGACATCTCACCCGTGACGTTGATGCGGTGGGCGGGGTCACACGGTCATCAGCGACGTTGCCCACCACATTGACATGTGTGACAGGGCCCTTACTTTAATTCAGAGATGGGAAACTTCAGGTCTTGAGTGTCACACACAGTGTAGATGATTCAATTATCAACTGTGCAATACTAAAGACCCCGTCAGACAGGGAGGTATCACTGGCGATGTTGCTGCAACTTAGTAGGCATGGTCAAGTTACAATGACATCGCCAGTGTGTCGCCTCGTGTGACAGGGAAATTTCCCGCTGCCACCGCTCATCTCCTGAATTCGGAGGTTGCCTAGCATTGCTGGGAAACCTGGCGATGAGGAGCAGGCGATCTGAACACATTGCCGCGTGTGACGCAGTAATAGTGCTCTGACACATGACGGGAGCCATACAAAGTATAGCTCCCTGCCTCGCCTGGACTACAGGCATGTTCAGAGGCGATCCTCCACCAGTGTGACGCAGCAATAGTGTGCTGACACATGACGGGAGCCATACAAAGTATAGCCCCCTGCCTCGCCTGGACTACAGGCATGTTCAGAGGCGATCCTCCACCAGTGTGACAGTACCATAAGGAAATCCTGAACACATGACCTGCACCCTCCAGACCTGGAGGTCCTCACCTCTGCTTTAGTTGATCAATGTGTGATTGCTGTAGGGCAGCACCCGACACCTCGGATGATCAGCTGTTCTTAATGTTGGCCAGATTTGCTGTTATGAAGGTGCTCCATCTTGTATGTAGTGACAGCGGCTAGATACCGCACATCCGCCCTCCAGCCATCACACATTGATTAGCTATAGTAAGGGTATGTGCGCACGTTGCTTTTTACCTGCTTTTTTGCTGCTTTTTCTTCTGCGCTGTTTAATGCCAAAATGGATGTGTTCTTCTATTCAAGCAAAGTCTATGGGAATTTGGGTTTCTTGTTCACACTATGTTGTTCAAAATGCTGCCTTTTTGAGGCAGAACTTTGGTCAAAAACTCAGCTTTTCAAAGAAGCAACATGTCAATTGTTTTTGCCATTTGGGTTTTGCACTGCAAAGCTGAGTTTTTGACCAAAGTTCTGCCACAAAAAGGCAGCATTTTGAACAACATAGTGTGAACAAGAGACCCAAATTCCCATAGACTTTGCTTGAATAGAAGAACACATCCATTTTGGCATTAAACAGCGCAGAAGAAAAAGCAGCAAAAAAGCAGGTAAAAAGCAGGTAAAAAGCAACGTGCGCACATACCCTTAGGCCAGACCATCAATGTTAGTCAGGACAACCTCTATACATTTGTTTTATGTGCAATACTACCTCAATGACATTTATTGTCACTTAACTGTTAAAAAAGTTGGTATGTAACTAGTGTTGCATTGCCATATTGTGCTCCACTTGCTGGGATTTGTAGTGCTGTGCACCACCAGCAGAAGTTGGACCCATGCTATGTTAGCATTTAAACATTTCTGTTCCAGGTTGTGTTGAAATAAACTGATTTTGCTATTCAGTATCCTATGCTTCCATATTTTGGTGTGCGTACAGTATGTGTACAATGTGTGTATGTACAATGTGTGTCCTTTGTGTTCAGTATGTACAGTATGTGTGTACAATGTGTGTATGTATGTGTGTCCTTTGTGTTCAGTATGTACAGTATGTGTGTACAATGTGTGTATGTGTGTCCTTTGTGTTCAGTATGTACAGTGTGTGTGTACAATGTGTGTATGTGTGTCCCTTGTGTTCAGTATGTACAGTGTGTGTGTACAATGTGTGTATGTGTGTCCTTTGTGTTCAGTATGTACAGTGTGTGTGTACAATGTGTGTATGTGTGTCCTTTGTGTTCAGTATGTACAGTGTGTGTGTACAATGTGTGTATGTGTGTCCTTTGTGTTCAGTATGTACAGTGTGTGTACAATGTGTGTATGTGTGTCCCTTGTGTTCAGTATGTACAGTGTGTGTGTACAATGTGTGTATGTGTGTCCTTTGTGTTCAGTATGTACAGTGTGTGTGTACAATGTGTGTATGTGTGTCCCTTGTGTTCAGTATGTACAGTGTGTGTGTACAATGTGTGTATGTGTGTCCCTTGTGTTCAGTATGTACAGTGTGTGTGTACAATGTGTGTATGTGTGTCCTTTGTGTTCAGTATGTACAGTGTGTGTGTACAATGTGTGTATGTGTGTCCCTTGTGTTCAGTATGTACAGTGTGTGTGTACAATGTGTGTATGTGTGTCCTTTGTGTTCAGTATGTACAGTGTGTGTGTGTTGCACATATAGTGACAGGCAGCACAGTAATTGCAACTCGCCTTTATTTTCAGGAATTATAATCTTTTGTAGGAGCGACACATATCAGAGCACTGACTAATGTAGAAAGGACATGTACAAAAAACACCACATAAAAGAGGAGCGAGGGCCCTGTCCAGAAGAGCTGACAATCTGAGGAAACGGAAACAATAATGCTAAAAACTGTTTTTACTGCTTCACTAGATACATACAAGGGTGTAGAATGAGGTTCCCAATGTACAGGGGAGGTTCTGTATCATCACAAGGTGTAGCAGAGGGTTTTTTTTTAAAAAAAGAGCCGTTTTTTGAGCCGAAAGAGCCGATTCTTTTTGGTGAGCCGAGCCGAATGAGCCGGCTCATCAAAAAGAGCCGGACTGCCCATCACTACCGTCCTGTCTGCCTCCCCACACTGTCTGCTCCAGCCCCTCCCCTCTCCTCTGCTTTTCCCTTACACTGGGGGGCTGTGCTTTGTCATGCTGCACCGTGTGAGATCATATTACCAAGGAGGATTAACTCTTTATGTGACAACCTGGCTGTGCCAGGGCGTCACATTAACCCCTCCGTGGGTAAGGGCGGTGTGTCCCGGAGCCCGGTGGTAAGGGGGCCGGCAATGCTGGGAGGCTGGTCGCGGTGCAAGGGGCGCGCTGCGGTGCTGTGCCCGGGTGGCACTGATGTACTCACGATTAACCAGGCTCAGAGTCGGTGGTAAACCAAAGTTCGGTGATGGTCGGGTCTCGCAGCCGGCTGCCGGTGTCCCCTGTGGGGTTGGTGGTGGCCCCTTCTCCCTTGCACCTGTGTTGTGTGTTCAGCTTCCCTGTCTAAGCAGTGTTAGCTCGCTCCTCGGCGTTTTGGCTGCCGGAGGAGCCCTCAGTTGCCCGCAGGCGCTGGCCCGTCGGGTGTTTGGCCCTTGGCGGTGGCGCTCACTCGGTGACGGTGGGCTTTTGCCTTCTGTCGGGACTTAGGTGTGGGTGAACCTGTGAGGTCCAGCCAGCAATCAGTCAATTTGTCTATGCTCGGTGGCTTCAGAGCTAGGTCGGGGTCCGAGTACCCGCTCTCCGGTGCTCCGGTAAAACGTTTGACTTCCCAGTTCAGGTCCGGCGGGCTCCAACCCTTAGCCGGTCCTTACGGTTCTGCTGGTTGTGTACCGGTCCGACTGCAGATGGCCACCACCCTCTGTCTGCCTGACGTTTCTACTCCGCACTTTCCCTCTCTGTCACTTTCACTCTCCACTCTCAACTAAACTTGAACTTCCTGCCTCAGGACAGTAGTCTCCTCGGTGGGCGTGCCTTTCCGCCTGGCTCCGCCCACCTGGTGTGCTCTACTTGCCCTGAGGGAGGCATCAGGTCTCCCTTTCGGGTGACGGGTGTGTCCTCACCGGGGTGGGGGGTGTGTGTGTGAAATGTGGTGGTGGTGTTACCTGTGACCCCTGGGGTCCAGGGCGTCACATTTACAAAATGAAAGCTGATCCATGATTGGTTGCCAAGAAAATATATATACATATATATATATATATAGATAAATGGATATATATATATATATATATATATATATATATATATATATATATATATATATATATATATATATATATATATATATATATATATATATATATATATATACAAATATATTTTTTTCTATTTTTTTTTCTATATATATATATATATAATATATATATAATATATATACATACACACACACACATATATATTTATAACGTTTTGAGGGACACACGGTACGCTATATATACATAGTGGATGTAAACTATAAAGCTGATGTGTCCTTCATGTCAACCGGCAATTATATTCTGATGGCAATTCCACGGTGACTACATTTTTTGGCAACAGCTGCTCCATTGATGACAAATTGTGCAAAATGGCTGTCATAAAATGCTATGGTAATGACGGAAGCATCCAGTAGTGCCTCAGCAACAATCACACACAAGGTTACATTTATACCCATTTGTGCCATTAGTTGACATACGAATTGGTTTTCATGAATAAAACACATCCGTAAGTGTCTTAATAATGGCCGCCATGGTTTATGGCAGGCATTTTGTACAGTTTACCATTAATGGAGCAGCTGTTGCCAAAAATTCTAGTCACTATGGCATTGTCATCAGCAAATAATTGCCGTTGTACCTGGGGGACGCATCAGGTTTACATATACGAGAGTAAATATTCACACAAGACATTTACTATTACTAGAGGTCATGACCTCCCAAAAGTCCCACACCGGTCATCTGTAGACCCTCCGGAGGGTCATGCCTGCCATTCATTTGATTCTAAAAATACATATTTAACCCCAGAATAGGTGATATATGTAAGAAGATCACTACCCAACGGGCCCCTATTGATTAGCAGCCCTCAGACCTCCACATTCAGTGTCGGTGGGACTGACGGTGACGGGTCGCCAAGTATAGCGCAATTCTAAAACACGGACGGTCTGTCAATGACGTACCACATGTCTCCTAACTTTCCTGCATCCAAAAAGACTGTCCCGCTGTCCATGGAGGTCGGTGGCACATCCTGCTTTAAACTGTATCTGCGTCCTAAAGATGCAGACCCAAAAGAATATACCGTAATGGTGGAGCAGGTGTCGCGGGCGGGGAGGAGGGTGCCAGCACACCGCGCTCACCCCTTCTGCTCGGGTCCGGCTGCTCAGTGGTGGCTCGAGCCGTAGGCCGGATCCCGGGGGTTTTTCTCGAGCGGCACTCCTCGCCCGTGAGTGAAAGGGGGGTTTGGGATGTTGGGATAATGTCCGTGACGCCACCCACGGTTGTGGTGATGTGTAGCACCACCGCTGCTTAATGCGGGGATCCCGGGGATGGTGATGGGGAGCAGCCAGGTGTTGTGTTGCCCCTCCGTGGGTAGGGGTTGGTGATCCCGGGGCCCGGTGATGGCTTGGGAGGTGCAGGGCTTGGTGGGCGCAGGGACGCGGGGACAGCGCTGTGCCTTGCGGCACTGTGGTACTCACTCAGCCTGAGACGTGGACACAGTTTGTACGGTAAACCAAACGGCTGGTAGGACGGTCCCACAGACGGCTGCTTTGCTCTCCCGGTAGGTGACGGTGATGTCCCTCTTCCTTGCACCTGTATGTACGGTTGGTTGCGATGGGTCCCCACCGGTAACCCGCTCCCCGGCTTCAAGCTGGGCCGGAGGAGCACTACACTTTGCCCGCAGGCGCTGGCCCTCAGAGACTGGTGCCCTGGCGGTGGCGGTGCCTCTGTTCTACGGGTTGGGCTGTTGCCTTCAATCGGGACTTGGTTGTTGGGGGAATCTACGTCCCCTTCACTGACGGATTCGGCAAATTTGGCGACTCCTAGCCTTGCCGGGGTCCGAGAGGCCCCTGCCCTGGTGCTGACTGTCCTTCGGAACACTGCTCCAGACCACCGGGCACACAGCCAACGGGGTCCTTCCAGGAACTTCCAAACGGTCCCCCCTCCGGACAGTCACCGCCGTCGCTGACCTTGCTGTTCTGGCCCTACACAAAGCTGGGCTCTCAGGCTTGGCACACTCTCTGCTCTGTCACCACTTCTTGCTTTCCTCCTTTACTACTCTTCTTTCCTCCACTTTCACTTCTCTGTTGTTTACTCTAGCCCTCAGCTAGACTTCACTCTTCCCCTGCCCGGGGTTATCTGCCTGGTACTTCCCGCCTCCAGAGCTGTGATCTCCTTGGTGGGCGGAGCCAACCGCCTGGCCCACCCCCTGGTGTGCATCATCAGCCTCTGGAGGAAGGCAACAAGGATTTTTGGTTCAGCTTAGGTGTGCCTACCTGGGATGTGGGGTGTGGTGGTGTGTGACCTGTGTCCCCTGGCTTGCCCAGGGCGACACACAGGGAGCAGTTGACTCTTGGCTCCACCATTCAACTGGTCAACCTGAGGCCACAGACAGCATGGACGGGGCTAGGTTATTGTTTTTAGTTTGTTTTCTTTTTAACTTGCCTGTGGAGTAGAGGCATTATATTAGGGGAAAATAGACACTGTTCACATTATAGGATATCGTAATGCGTGGGGGCATTACAACGTGGGCATAGGAGCATCATTGCGTGAGAGGCATTGTACTGTGTGGGGGGCATCATATTGTGTGGGGGCACTGTGGGGTGTCATAATGTGTGGTGGACTTATACTGTGTGTGGGGACATCATTGCGTGTGAGTGGCATCGTACAGTGTGGAGGGCATTGTGGGGGAATCTTATTGTGTGGGCACTGTGGGGCATCATAATATGTCATGGAATTATACAGTGTATGGGAGCATCATTGTGTGAGAGAGGCATCATGCTGTGTGGAGGGCATTGTGGGGGCATCTTATTGTGTGGGGTTACTGCGGTGCATCATAATGTGAGGTGCAATTATACTGTCTGTGGGGGCATCATTGTGTGTGAGAGGAATCGTACTGTGTGGAGGGGCATTGTGAGGGCATCTTATTGTGTGGGAGCACTGTGGGGTGTCATAATGTGTGGTGGACTTATACTGTCTGTGGGGGCATCCTTGTGTGTGAGAGGCATTGTACTGTGTGGAGGGCATTGTGGGGGCATCTTATTCTGTGGGGGCACTGTGGGACTTCATAATATGTGGTGGAATTAATTATACTGTGTGTGGGGGCATCCTTGTGTGTGAGAGGAATCGTACTGTGTGGGGGGCATTATGGGGGCATCTTATTGTGTGGGAGCACTGTGGGGCGTCATAATGTGTGGTGGAATTATACTGTGTGTGAAGGCATCATACTATTGGGGGGCATGTACTCTGGGTAGTGGCACTGTGTGGACTTCATACATTTAGTGGGGGGCACTGTGGGGCCTCATGTGTAGGCATTATGGAGGTATCATATTGTGAGGGCCATTGACGAGGAGGCATCATCTTTGCTGACGGACATCATAACACATGGGGGGTCATAAAACGGGTATTGGACACCAAGGGTCTTCAGTGGGGGCACTACTTCTATGTGGACTGAGCATAGGGGGACAAATGTCCCCACCTTTCAATGTTTGCCCCTTCCTTAACGTCCATTAGAGGTAGGGCATATGGCATAAACTGTGAACGGTGGTCCCAAGACATACCCCCACAACTGCAGCAAGACCTCCATAGTGTACAAAGGCAACATCACGACGTTGGACTGCGGTTTTATCTACCGTACACACACAAAGCGTTAAACGACAAACTCAGCTCTGCTACATCTGGATATTATTAACCCCCACAACAATATACAGTATATTTCTCTTTTTGGGGTTTTTGTAGTCACAGTGTGGGGTGTATTTGTTCCCCGGGGGAGGGGGGGTGTATGAGGTTTACACAGTGTGCTCCGGCTGTAAACACCGCAGGGAGAGTCATCTTTAGTGCAGCGCTGTTTACAATGACTGACGAGGCCCAGACGTCTCCACTGATGGAGGTTTCCGGGAAAGAAGAATGAGATGTTTGGTATTTGCGGCCTTGTTGTCCTCCTACGTTCACCCACCCAGCTTTCCCGGGAATCAATATGGCCGCCAGCTTTATAATTGAGTCATTTTTTTTGTGGTTTTGTTTTTTTTCGCCCCCGCAGCATGAGGATTTAGCGGGAAATCCGGTTCAGAGGCGACTGGAGGCCGAGCAGATGAAAGTGATGAACCGAATCTCACAGTTGGAGCAGGAGATCCGCGAGCTTCAGCTGCAGCGGCGAGAACTGAAAATCGAGGTAACCTATAGAAAAAGTGCTCCCCAATATCAAATTTCCTATATGCGCTCTCTTCTAGGGGTTGAGTGATACCGATTTGACCGTCCACCCAGCTTTCCAGGATCCTTGAATTGGTGTTGGCAAATTTGGTCGTAATGGCCACCCAGCTTTCCCAGGATCAGATAAAACAATGACATCAGAAGGGAACGGAGAGCACTGCCCATAGAAGGGAAGGGAGAGCGCTGCCCGTAGAAGGGAAGGGAGAGCGCTGCCCGTAGAAGGGAAGGGAGAGCGCTGCCCGTAGAAGGGAAGGGAGAGCGCTGCCCGTAGAAGGGAAGGGAGAGCGCTGCCCGTAGAAGGGAAGGGAGAGCGCTGCCCGTAGAAGGGAAGGGAGAGCGCTGCCCGTAGAAGGGAAGGGAGAGCGCTGCCCGTAGAAGGGAAGGGAGAGCGCTGCCCGTAGAAGGGAAGGGAGAGCGCTGCCCGTAGAAGGGAAGGGAGAGCGCTGCCCGTAGAAGGGAAGGGAGAGCGCTGCCCGTAGAAGGGAAGGGAGAGCGCTGCCCGTAGAAGGGAAGGGAGAGCGCTGCCCATAGAAGGGATTGGAGATCGCTGCCCATAGAAGGGATTGGAGAGCGCTGCCCATAGAAGGGATTGGGGAGCGCTGCCCATAGAAGGGATTGGGGAGCGCTGCCCATAGAAGGGATTGGAGAGCGCTGCCCATAGAAGGGATTGGAGAGTGCTGCCCATAGAAGGGAACGGAAAGCATTGCCCATAGAAGGGAACGGAAGTGAATGGAGAGCAGTGCCTATAATGAAAAGTGCTGCACATATAAGGAAACTGAGTGCACTGCCCGTAGAAGGGAACAGAGCGCGCTGCCCGTAGAAGGGAACGAAGCGTGCTGCCCGTAGAAGGGAACGGCGAGCGTAACCCATGGAAGGGAATGGAGAGTGCTACTCATGGAAGTGAATGGAGAGCACTGCCTATAATGGAGAGTGCTGCCCATATAAAGCAATGGGGAGTGCTGCCCATAGAAGTGAATGGAGAGTGCTGCCCACAGAAGTGAATGGAGAGTGCTGCCCACAGAAGTGAATGGAGAGTGCTGTCCATAGAAGTGAATGGAGAGTGCTGCCCATAGTGACATCTCAGTATATTGCACAACAGTTCAGTGTCAGTCTTTTTTCTCTACGTTTGGCGTAATTCCTGATCCGTCAGTCACGTCCAATGATCCTTCTTTCTGCCAGGCTCTCTGCGTCATTCCGGCATCCTGACAAACCAGTATTTCCAGACACATTTACCTTGGGGGGGAAGAACCGAAACCAGAGGAGGCGAGGGATGGCACTGCCGTCTGGGAACATCACTGTCATCACCCTGGGGGAGATATCATCTCACATCAACTCTGGGGCTTTTTTTTTGTTAAATCCGAGTCCCAGGAGGATCTTCTCATAATTTGAGAATAGAGAGGACTCTGCGACAACGCTGAAAAATGCAGGCGGATCGGACTGCTAAATAAAGGAGTAAATCTAAAACTGTCTGCTCTACTTTGCTATCCTTGTGAGCAGGATGTATTCAGGACAGTTTGTATTCAGTGACAGCAAGCAGAGATCTTGAAAATATCAAAGAAATGAGGTGCACGGTATCTCAATGTTTCACTTGACAGAGCAGCAGATTATCCTCCCAGGGCTGAATAGAGAGTGCTGTCCATTGAAGTGTATGGAGATCGCTGCCCATTGAAGTGAATGTAGAAGGCTGCCTATAGAAGTGAATGGAGAGCGCTGGCCGTAGAAGGGAATGGAGAGCGCTGGCCGTAGAAGGGAATGGAGAGCGCTGGCCGTAGAAGGGAATGGAGAGCGCTGGCCGTAGAAGGGAATGGAGAGCGCTGGCCGTAGAAGTGAATGGAGAGCGCTGCCCATAGTAGTGAATGGAGAGCGCTGCCCATAGTAGTGAATGGAGAGCGCTGCCCATAGTAGTGAATGGAGAGCGCTGCCCATAGTAGTGAATGGAGAGCGCTGCCCATAGTAGTGAATGGAGAGCGCTGCCCATAGTAGTGAATGGAGAGCGCTGCCCATAGTAGTGAATGGAGAGCGCTGCCCATAGTAGTGAATGGAGAGCGCTGCCCATAGTAGTGAATGGAGAGCGCTGCCCATAGTAGTGAATGGAGAGCGCTGCCCATAGTAGTGAATGGAGAGCGCTGCCCATAGTAGTGAATGGAGAGCGCTGCCCATAGTAGTGAATGGAGAGCGCTGCCCATAGTAGTGAATGGAGAGCGCTGCCCATAGTAGTGAATGGAGAGCGCTGCCCATAGTAGTGAATGGAGAGCGCTGCCCATAGTAGTGAATGGAGAGCGCTGCCCATAGTAGTGAATGGAGAGCGCTGCCCATAGTAGTGAATGGAGAGCGCTGCCCATAGTAGTGAATGGAGAGCGCTGCCCATAGTAGTGAATGGAGAGCGCTGCCCATAGTAGTGAATGGAGAGCGCTGCCCATAGTAGTGAATGGAGAGCGCTGCCCATAGTAGTGAATGGAGAGCGCTGCCCATAGTAGTGAATGGAGAGCGCTGCCCATAGTAGTGAATGGAGAGCGCTGCCCATAGTAGTGAATGGAGAGCGCTGCCCATAAAAGGGGATGGAGAGCGCTGCACATAAAAGGGGATGGAGAGCGCTGCCCATAGAAGGGGACGGAGAGTGCTGTGTATCACACCCACATAACAGCCCACATTTACCTGGGGAGTTAAACATGAAAACTTCTCCTTTAAGGTTTCCCTTCATCTGGAAGGAAGCAGTAAATATCTGTAATGATAGATGATGAACCTTTTCTTCTGGCGCCGGTGTCACATATCGGGCTTCCATGGACCGCAGTGTCCGGACTGGATGCAGGTCTCTCTTTCTGAATACAACAGTCTCATAGATAGATATCAGGCTGGTGCGTTTCAGTCTGGGGACCTGCGGTCGGTCTGGACATCACGGCCTGTGAATATCGGATGAAACGGGCCCTAGGTTAGGCGGTCAGCCAAATGCGCCTTCCCCATACACATGCACGCTCATTTGCGTAGATCGTGCATATGTCTCCATTGGTGAGCAGGGAGAATACCGCTGCCAGACACCAATGGTCACTGTGGCTTATATCCTAAGCTGGCTCACTTCTTCTCTCCCCGACATAACAGAAGCCTCCATACTTATTGGTGATAACCTATATGGCCACTATTACTATCACCCAACTTTCCCGGATGCTGAATGGTAAAGCTAACTAGTTATGCCGTAATACATCACTGCCAGCCTCGCGCGTGCTGATGGATGTTTACCAACCCCGAGCCGGTCCGTCGTGCTCGTCCTGGGTGTATATATTGGCGGTATATTTATACAGCAGGAGCACAATGAGTGGGTGTTGTGTGTCAGGGTAACAATGGCGCTGCTCATCACATCCATATAATGGACCCTTTGTGTAATGGGACACGGAGACGTGAGCTGCCGAGCGCCCTGATAGATGTACATGGGGAAACCATCAGTGGGGGGCGGCTACCATCAGACCCCGGGAAGGCGTGCGGGGTCCATAGCTCAGATTGGGCAATTACGGGTTTTACGTGTCTCTTATCTTTGTGGCTGGAGGGCGTTTGTGCACCAATTACAGATATTTACAGCAGATACTGCATATCCGACGCTGGATGTCACAGTTCATGGAGGACATATTATGTAGAATATTACAATTGGAGATATCCTAATAACATCACTTACACAATGGGGCCATATAGTGCATAAATAATACTGCCAGATCGTGCACATATACCAGTGGTAACGAGCAAAAGATGTTTATTGTATGATCTGATTATTTATGTGGGGCTAGAAAATAATAATTTGCAGCAAATGCTCAAAAGGCAAAATAAATACCGCCATACAGTGCCAATATAACAGTGCTGCACAGTGTTCAAAGAATAAAGACCACAAATGTACAAAATACATACAGCCATACAATGGCAATATAACTGTGCCACACAGTTATCAAACAATACAGCCAATAAAGACACAAAATAAATACTTAAATAGTTTTTTTTTTGTTACAAAATAAATACTGATATACTTTGCCAATATATCAGTGCCGCAGTGTTTAAATATTAAAGTCCATAAAGGTTCAAAATACATACAACCATATTGTGCCACTTTTTCCATGCTGTACAGTGTTAAAATAATACAGCCCATAAAAACACAAAAGAAATACTGCCATACAGTGCCAATATACCAGTGCTGCGCAGTGTTCAAATAATAGTGTATAAAGACACCAAATAAATACTGCCATACAATGCTAATATAACACACAGTGCTTAAATAATACGGCCCATATAGATACTAAATTAATACCGCCATACAGTGGCAATATAACAGTGCCGCACAGTTTTCAAACAACACAGCCCATAAAGAAACAAAATAAATACTGCCATACAGTGCCAATATAACAGTGCCACACAGTTTTCAAACAATACAGCCCATAAAGACACAAAATAAATACTGCCATACAGTGCCAATATAACAGTGCCACACAGTTTTCAAACAATACAGCCCATAAAGACACAAAATAAATACTGCCATACAGTGCCAATATAACAGTGCCACACTGTTCAAATAATACAGCCCATAAAGACACTAAATTAATACTGCCTTACAATGCCAATATAACAGTGCCACACAGTTTTCAAACAATACAGTCCATAAAGAAACAAAATAAATAATGCCATTACGTGCCATTATAACAGTGCCACACAGTGTTCAAACAATACAGCCAATAAAGGAACAAAATAAATACTGCCATACAGTGCCATTATAACAATGCTGCACAGTGTTCAAATAATACAGCCCATAAAGACACTAAATTAATACTGCCATACAGTACAAATATAACAGTGTTGCATAGTGTTCAACAATACAGCCCATAAAAACACAAAATATAGAGTGCCAATATAAGTGTCACGGTGTGTTCAAGCAATACAACCCAACAAGGCACAAAATAAATGCTGCCATACAGTGCCAATATAGCAGTGCTGCCAGTGTTCAAATAATAGAGCTCGTAAAGACACATAATAAATACTGCCATACAGTGCACAAACAGGAAGATATGCTGACCACCTGAAAATACTGTTTGGTGGGTAAATAAGGCCATTAAATAGTAATCCAATAACATGGCGACACTGATCCAAACTAATACCGCCATCAAGTGGCAAAATAATACCGTACAGTGTTCAAACAATGCTTTCACATTATACTGTGGTCATTACTTGATCTTCCCGCCCAGCCCTGATAACCAATACATGGTTGTGCCCGCAGGTGGAGATGGAGCTGGCCCTGCTGGAGGGCGAGCTGAGAACGGAAAGAAAGCAAATGGAAAAAGACGAGG